>NW_028149448.1:10000-40129 GCF_964270895.1 Podarcis filfolensis
TTTATATTTATTACTTTATTATTATTATTATTATTATTATTATTATTTATTATGATTATGATTTATATTTATTACTTTATATTATTATTATTATTATTATTATTATTATTATTATTTATTATTATTTATTATGATTATTATTTATATTTATTACTTTATTATTATGATGATGATTTCTTATTTCTTCTTCTGTCTTATGATTCTTATTTATTTTTATTACTTTATTATTATTATTTCTTCTTCTATTATGATTTCTGATTAGGATTTCTGATTTCTTCTTCTTCTTCATTATGATTATTATTTATATTTATTACTTTCTTATTATTATTTCTTCTTCTATTATTATTTCTTATT
This sequence comes from Podarcis filfolensis, assembly GCF_964270895.1. Classification (NCBI taxonomy): domain Eukaryota; kingdom Metazoa; phylum Chordata; class Lepidosauria; order Squamata; family Lacertidae; genus Podarcis; species Podarcis filfolensis. Next base: position 10,355 of record NW_028149448.1, read on the forward strand.
AGGATTTCTTATTTCTTCTTCTTCTTCTTTATTATGATTTATATTTATTCTTCTTTATTCTTCTTCTTAATTATTCTTCTTAATTTATTATTCTTATTATTCTTAATAAAAATATTTATTACTTTATTATTACTATTATTATTATTATTATTATTATTATTTTAATTATTATTATTATTTCTTATTTCTTCTTCTTTCTTATGATTATTATTTATATTTATTACTTTCTTATTATTATTTCTTCTATTATGATTTCTTATTTCTTCTTCTTTATTATTATTTATATTACTATTATTATTATTAATTATTATTATTATTTTCTTTAACAATTATTTATTATTACTATTATTATTAATTATTATTGTTATTTCCTTTAATAATAATAATAATAATAATAATAATTACTATTACTATTATTAATTATTATTATTTTCTTTAACAATTATTTATTACTATTATTATTATTATTATTTTCTTTAATAATAATAATAATAATTACTATTACTATTATTATTATTGATTATTATTTTCTTTAACAATTATTTATTATTATTATTATTTTAATAATAATAATTATTACTATTAGTATTATTAATTATTATTTTAACAATTATTTATTATTACTATTATTATTATTTTCTTTAATAATAATAATTATTATTACTATTATTATTATTATTATTATTTTCTTTAATAATAATAATTATTATTATTACTTTTACTATTATTATTATTATTATTTTCTTTAATTATTATTATTATTATTATTACTATTATTAGTAATTATTATTATTATTTTCTTTAATAATAATTATTATTATTATTACTATTATTATTGATTATTATTATTTTCTTTAATAATAATTATTATTATTATTACTTTTACTATTATTATTATTATTTTCTTTAATAATAATAATAATAATAATTATTATTATTATTATTATTACTATTATTATTAATTATTATTATTATTATTTTCAATAATAATAATAATAATAATAATAATAATAATAATAATAATAATTAATATTCTTCCCCTCCCCACCTTCATGTACGCCGCCTCCGTCTCGGCGATGGTCCGGTCGAACTCGTTGCGCGAGGCCATTTTCCGGGCCAGGCTCTCGTTGACGCGCGACAGCTTGTCCGTCAAGACCCGGATGTCGTTCTGGAGCTTGGCTTTCTCCTCTTCCTCCTGGCGGATCTGCTTGCTCAGCTCGTCCCGCTTGAGGGAGAGGTCCTCAATGCCTGGGGAATGAGGAAGAAGAATAATTAATTAATTAATTAATTAATAATAATAATAGAAAATAATAAGAATAATAAGAATAATAAGAATAATAATAAGAATATTGATAAGAATAAGAATAAGGTCCTCAATGCCTGGGGAATTAGGAATTATTATTATTATTATTATTAAAGACCTTATTCTTATTCTTATCAATATTCTTATTATTATTATTATTATTATTATTATTAAAGAAAATAATTAGGAATAATAATTAATAATAATAATAATAATAATAATAATATTGATAAGAATAAGAATAAGGTCCTCAATGCCTAGGGAATTAGGAATTATTATTATTATTATTATTATTATTATTATTATTATTATTATTCCTCTTCTTCCTATTCCCTCACATTATTATTATTATTATTATTATTATTATTATTATTATTAAAGAAAATAATAATAATAAGAAGAAGAATAATAAGAAGAATATTGATAATAATAAGAATAAGGTCCTCAATGCCTGGGGAATTAGGAATAATAATAAGAATAATTAATAATAATAATAATAATAATAATAAGGTCCTAATAGTAGTAGTAGTAGTAGTAGTAATAATAATAATAATGATGATGATGATAAGAATAAGAATAAGGTCCTCAATGCCTGGGGAATTAGGAATAATAATAAGAATAATTAATAAGAATAAGAATAAGGTCCTAATAATAATAATAATAATAATAATAATAATAATATTGATAATAATATTGATAATAATAAAAATAAGGTCCTCAATGCCTGGGGAATTAGGAATAATAATAATAATAATTAATTAATTAATTTATTATTATTATTATTAAGAAAATAATAATAATATTGCTAATAATAAGAATAAGGTCCTCAATGCCTGGGGAATTAGGAAGAATAATTATTATTAATAATAATAATAATAGGTCCTCAATACCTGGAGATTTAATATTATTATTATTAATATTAATATTAATAGTATTATTATTATTATTAATAATAATAATAATAATAATAATAACAATGTCCTCCAATATGAAGAAGTATCTCAGTACCTTGAGATTGAATAATAATAATATTAATAATAATAATAAGCTCCTCAATACCTGGAGATTTAGTCCTAAAAATATTAATATTAATATTTTTAATAATTAATATTAATAATATTAATATTAATACCAGTAATAATAATTCACCTGGAGATTTAATTCAAGATTCTAGTCCTCAATAATCAAATTTGGATTCAAGATTCTCATCATTAAATATATGAACCATGTATTATAATAATAATAATAATAATAATAAGAATAAGAATAATAATAATAATAATAATAATAATAATAATAATAATAAATTTTCACAGGGGGGAAAAATCAAGCCAGGCCTCGTCGCCATAGCAACCCCGCTAGGCCGTCGCCCCGCCCCTTGGAGCGGCCTGGCCAATCGTTTCCGCCCCTGAACCCGTTCGTCCAATCGCCAGGCGCCTCCTCTCCCGCCTTAGACACGTCTCCGCCCCCTCAAGCCTCGCAGCCAATCGCAACGCGCGTCCCCTCAGGCCTCCGCGGCCAATAAGAGCGCTCGGAATTTCCCGCCCGCCGCCCAGCCTCCCTCCTATTGGCTGCCTGGTTGCGCCTCGGCCAATCAGCGCTCGCTTTCCTTCCCCGCCTTCGAGACCTCGCCGCCCCTCAAACCGCGCAGCTAATAGAAACGCGCGTCCTCTCACGCCTGCGCCCGCCCCTCACACCGCGCATCCAATAAGAACGCTCGGAACTTCCCGCCCCCCCTCCCATTGGCCGCCTCGCTGCGCTTTCAAACCGCGCGGCCAATCACAACGCACGTCCTTCCCCTCCGTCTCCGTAAGCCAATAGCGACGCGGGAAACTTCCCGCCATCCGCGTAGCCCTCCTCCCATTGGCCGCCACGCTACCTCCCCAGCCAATCACCGCTGCGCACTCCCTAGCAACGCCTCCCTAGCAACGCGCGTCCTCTCACGCCTGCGCCCGCCCCTCACACCGCGCGTCCAATAAGAACGCTCGGAACTTCTCGCCCCCCTCCCATTGGCCGCCTGGCTGCGCCTTCAAACTGCACGTCCAATAAGAACGCTCGGAATTTCCCGCCCGCCGCCTCGCCCCCTCCCATTGGCCGCCTCGCTACGCCTCCAGTCAATCAGCGCCTTCCCCTCAAGTCGCGCAGCCAATAGAAACGCGCGTCCTCTCACGCCTTCACCCGCCCCTCACACCGCGCGTCCAATAAGAACGCTCGGAACTTCCCGCCCGCCGCCCATTGGTCGCCTCGCTACGCCTCCGAACTGCGCGGCCAATAACAACGCACGTCCTTCCGCTACGTCTCCGTAAGCCAATAGCGAGGCTAGAAACTTCCCGCCATCCGCATAGCCCCCCTCCCATTGGCCGCCTCACTGCCTCCTAGCCAATGACCGCTGCGCGCTCCCTAGCAACGCCTCCCTAGCAACGCGCGGCCTTCCGCGCCTTTCCCGCCCGCCCGTTCAGCCCATTGGTCCCGCCCTCCGTCGCCCTGGCAACGCGGCCGCCTCACGCCGCTCGCCCAATGGCGACGCCCGGCCTTCCCCTCCGCGCCTCCCATTGGCCGCCTGCCTTCTTCCCCACCCAATCAGCGACGCCGTCGCCCTAGCAACGCGGCCTCCTCACGCCGCTCGGCCAATAGCAACGCTCGGCCCGCCCATTCAGCCAATTGGTACCGCCCTCCTCACGCCGCTCGCCCAATAGCAACGCCCGGCCTTCCCCTCCGCGTCTCCCATTGGCCGCCTGGCTCCTTCGCCACCCAATCAGCAACGCCGCCGCCCTGGCAACGCGGCCTCCTCACGCCGCTCGCCCAATAGCAGCGCTCGGCCTTCCCCTCCGCGCCTCCCATTGGCCGCCTGCCTCCTGCAACACCCAATCAGCGACGCCGCCGCCCTAGCAACGCGGCCTCCTCACGCCGCTCGCCCAATAGCAACGCGCGGCCTTTCCCGCCCGGCCATTCAGCCAATTGGTACCGCCCTCCTCACGCCGCTCGCCCAATAGCAACGCCCGGCTTTCCCCCCCGCGTCTCCCATTGGCCGCCTGGCTCCTTCGCCACCCAATCAGCGACGCCGTTGCCCTCGCAACGCGGCCTCCTCACGCCGCTCGGCCAATAGCAACGCTCGGCCTTTCCCGCCCGCCCATTCAGCCGATTTGTCCCGCCCTCCTCACGCCGCTCGCCCAATAGCAGCGCTCGGCCTTCCCCTCCGCGCCTCCCATTGGCCGCCCGGCTCCTTCGCCACCCAATCAGCGACGCCGTCGCCCTGGCAACGCGGCCTCCTCACGCCGCTCGCCCAATAGCAACGCTCGGACTTTCGCGCCCGCCCAATCAGCCAATTGCTACCGCCCTCCTCACGCCGCTCGCCCAATAGCAACGCCCGGCCTTCCCCTCCGCGCCTCCCATTGGTCGCCTGCCTCCTTCGCCACCCAATCAGCGACGCCGCCGCCCTGGCAACGCGGCCTCCTCACGCCGCTCGCCCAATAGCAGCGCTCGGCCTTTCCCGCCCGCCCATTCAGCCGATTTGTCCCGCCCTCCTCACGCCGCTCGCCCAATGGCAGCGCTCGGCCTTCCCCTCCGCGCCTCCCATTGGCCGCCTGCCTCCCGCCCCACCCAATCAGCGACGCCGTTGCCCTAGCAACGCGGCCTGCTCCCTCCGCCGGAGCCTGAGCTCGAGTAGAAGCGCCAATTCTCGCCTCACATTTGACCAGCTCGTTGTTGTAGCTCTGGAGCGCCGCCCCTTGCTGCGTCATCGTCGCCGCGTCGCCGTCGCCGTCTCCGCCGCGCGTCGCGTACGTCGCGCGTCGCCCGGTCCGAACGCCGCCGATTCCGCCGCGCATGCGCAGAGGCGGGGCCGGCTCCTCCTGCGTTCGGACGCGAAAGGGGACAAGCGATGGGGCGGGGACTGAAGCGCCGGGCGGGGGAGGACCACTCGGTCGGAGGGATCCACTCGGTCGGGGGATCCACTCGGTCGGGGGATCCGCTGGGAGGGATCCACTGTGTGGGAGGGATCCACTGGGTTGGGGGGAATCGGTTAAGCGCGAGAGGTCCGCTGGGTGGGAGGGATCCGCTGGGTGGGAGGGATCTGCTGAGTTGGGGGATCAGCTAAGCACGAGAGATCCACTGGGTGGGAGGGATCTGCTGGGTGGGAGGGATCCGCTAAGCGCGAGAGATCCGCTGGGTGGGAGGGATCCGCAAGGCCGGAGGGATCCGCTGGGTGGGAGGGATGCGCTAAGCGGGAGAGATCCGCTGGGCGGGAGGGATCGGCTGAGCGCGAGAGATCCACTGGGTGGGAGAGATCCTCAAGTTCGGAGGGATCCGCTGGGTGGGAGAGATCCGCAAGGTCGGAGGGTTCCGCTGCGTGGGGATCCGCTAAGCACGAGAGATCCACTGGGTGGGAGGGATCTGCTGGTTTGGAGGGATCCACTGCGTTGGAGGGATCGGCTAAGCGTGAGAGATCCACTGGGCGCCGTCCTTTTGGGCACGCTACGGTTCCCATGCAATAAAGTTATTTATTCGTAAGCAAAGCGCCTGGTTTCATTCTCCATGGCTGGGAACTGAAGCGCCGGGTGGGAGAGATCTGCCAGGCGCAAGAGATCCGCCGGGTGGGGGATATCCACTGGGCGGGAGAGATCCTCCAGGTGGGAGAGATCCTCCGGGTGGGAGAGATCCACTGGGTGCCGTCCGTTTGGGGACGCTACGGTTCCCAAGGCTGGGAACTGAACTGCCGGGTGCAAAAGATCCACTGGGTGGGAGAGATCCACTGGGTGCTACGGTTCCCACACAATAAAGTTACTTGTTCACAAGCAAAGCGCCGGGTTTTTTTCTCCAAGGCTGGGAACTGAAGCGCCGGGTGGGAGAGATCCGCCGGGTGGGAGAGATCCACTGGGCGGGAGAGAACCTCCAAGTAGGAGAGATCCTCCGGGTGGGAGAGATCCACTGGGCGCCGTCCGTTTGGGGACGCTACGGTTCCCAAGGCTGGGAACTGAAGCGCCAGGTGGGAGAGATCAGCCGGGTGGGAGAGATCCACTGGGCGCCGTCCGTTTGGGGACGCTACAGTTCCCATGCAATAAATCGATATAGAAATAGATATAGATATGCAAATAAATAGGTATAGATATACAGATAGGTTGATTACAAATTAATAATAATAATAATAATAATAATGAATAATAATAATATAGATATGCAGATGTGTAGATTACAGTTTGTATTAGTAGGAAACTTAATAATAATAGTAATATAGATATGCAGATAGGTAGATTACAACTAATAATAATAATAATAATAGATGTGTAGATTACAGGTTGTATTAGTAGTAGTAATAATAATAATAATAATAGAAATTTAGATACGCAGATGTGTAGATTACAAGTTCTAGTAATAATAATGTGGATATGCAGATAGGTAGATTACAACTAATAATAATAATAATAATAATAATAATAATAATAATAATATAATAACACTGATATCCAGAGAGGTACATTACAAGTAAATAATAATAATAATAATAATAATAATAATAATAATAATAGATATGCAGATGTGTAGGTTACAGGTTGTATTAGTAGTAAACATAATAATAATAGTAATTTAGATATGCAGATAGGTAGATTACAAGTTCTAGTAATAATAATAATAATAATAATAATAATAGATATGCAGATAGGTAGATTACAACTAATAATAATAATAATAATAATAATAGATATGCAGATAGGTAGATTACAACTAATAATAATAATAATAATAATAATAATAGATATGCAGATAGGTAGATTACAACTAATAATAATAATAATAATAATAATAATAGATATGCAGATAGGTAGATTACAACTAATAATAATAATAATAATAGATATGCAGATAGGTAGATTACAACTAATAATAATAATAATAATATGCAGATAGGTAGATTACAACTAATAATAATAATTAATAGATATGCAGATAGGTAGATTACAACTAATAATAATAATAATAATAATAGATATGCAGATTACAACTAATAATAATAATAATGATGATATCCAAATAGGTAGATTCCAAATGATTAGAAATCAATCATTCTAATAATTATTAGAAATTATTAGATTTGGTAGATCCCAAAAGGATGACAAAAAGGACCCCCCTCTCCGGAAACACAACTTGGCGCCTTCCGCTCCCTGATGACATCACGCCTTGTGACATCACACCCCGGCCCTTGTGACATCACGGAACCTTCCGGTCTCAGCAGAGGGATTCCCAGCCATGCTGCTGCTGCTCCTGCCTCTCCTCTTCCTATTGGCCGAGCCCGGTAGATCTCCAGATTTAATTTTGGGGGGGGGGCGGGGAATGCTGGGAAATTCGAACCCGGGACCCGAAGGAACCTTTCCGGCTCTTTCCGCAGCCCGGCCCCCGCCGCCCCCGGACCTGGACCCCTTCTCGGCCTCGGAGGAAGCGGACGAGATGGACCCGGGCGCCGGAGGAGAGGACCCGGAAGAGGACTGGCCCGGGGACAAGGTGCGTGGGGGAATTTTGAGGGAGTTTCCAGGAAGCTTCCTGTTTGTTTCCTGTCTACTTCCAGGAAGTTTCCGGCCTCTTTCTGGTCTATTTCCAGGGAGTTTCCTGTCTGTTTCTTGTCTATTTCTAGGGAGTTTCCTGTCTGTTTGCAGGAAGTTTATTGTCTGTTTCCTGTCTCTTTCCAGGGAGTTTCCTCTAAGTTTCCTGCCTATTTCCAGGGAGTTTCCTGTCTATTTCCTGTCAGTTTCCTGTCTCTTTCCAGGGAATTTCCTGTCTTTTTCCTGTCTATTTCCAGGGAGTTTCCTGTCTCTTTCCAGGGAGTTTCCTGTCCATTTCCTGTCTATTTCCAGGGAATTTCCTGACTATTCCCTGCATTTCCTGTCTATTCTCCGCAAGGAGAAAGCCAGCAGCTCAGGGAGTTTCCTGTCAATTTCCAGGGAGTTTCCTGTTTATTTCCTGTCTACTTCCAGGAAGTTTCCTGCCTCTTTCTCATCTATTTCCAGGGAGTTTCCTGTCTGTTTCCAGGAAGTTTCTTGTCTGTTTCCTGTCTCTTTCCAGGGAGTTTCCTGTCTATTTCCAGCAAGTTTCATGTCTGTTTCCAGGGAGTTTCCTGTTTATTTCCTGTCTACTTCCAGGAAGTTTCCTGCCTATGTCTTGTCTATTTCCAGGGAGTTTCCTGCCTATTTCCTGGGAGTTTCCTGTCTATTTCCTGGGAGTTTCCTGTCTATTTCCAGGCAGTTTTCCTGCCTCTTTCTGGTCTATTTCCAGGGAGTTTCCTGTCTGTTTCCAGGAAGTTTCTTATCTGTTTCCTGTCTATTTCCAGGGAGTTTCTTCTATATTTCCTGTCTATTTCCTGGGAGTTTCCTGTCTATTTCTGGTCTATTTCCAGGGAGTTTCCTGTCTGTTTCCAGGAAGTTTCTTGTCTGTTTCGTGTCTATTTCCAGGGAGTTTCCTGTCTATTTTCTGTCAGTTTCATGTCTATTTCCTGGGAGTCCTATTTCCTGTTTATTTCCAGGGAGTTTCCTGTCTGTTTCCAGGACGTTTATTGTCTGTTTCCTGTCAGTTTCCTGTCTATTTCTTGGTTGTTTCCTGTCTATTTCCTGTCTACTTACAGGCAGTTTCCTGCCTCTTTCTGGTCTATTTCCAGGACGTTTCTTGTCTGTTTCCTGTCTCTTTCCAGGGAGTTTCCTCTATCTTTCCTCCCTATTTCCAGGGAGTTTACTGTCTATTTCCTGTCAGTTTCCTGTCTATTTCCTGTCTATTTCCAGGGAGTTTCCTGCCTATTCCCTGCATTTCCTGTTTATTCGCCGCAAGGAGAAAGCCAGCAGCTCAGGGAGTTTCCTGTCAATTTCCAGGGAGTTTCCTGTCTGTTCCCAGCGTGTTTCCTGTCTATTTCCTGTCAGTTTCCTTTCAATTTCCTGTCTATTTCCAGGCAGTTTCCTGTCTATTTCCAGGAAGTTTCCGGCCTCTTTCTGGTCTATTTCCAGGGAGTTTCCTGTCTATTTCCTGTCAGTTTCCTGCCTATTTCCAGGGAGTTTCATGTCTGTTTCCAGGGAGTTTCCTGTTTATTTCCTGTCTGCTTCCAGGAAGTTTCCTGCCTATGTCTTGTCTATTTCCAGGGAGTTTCCTGTCTATTTCCTGGGAGTTTCCTGTCTATTTCCAGGAAGTTTCCTGTCTATTTCCAGGCAGTTTCCTGCCTCTTTCTGGTCTATTTCCAGGGAGTTTCCTGTCTGTTTCCAGGAAGTTTCTTGTCTGTTTCGTGTCTATTTCCAGGGAGTTTCCTGTCTATTTTCTGTCAGTTTCATGTCTATTTCCTGGGAGTCCTATTTCCTGTTTATTTCCAGGGAGTTTCCTGTCTGTTTCCAGGACGTTTATTGTCTGTTTCCTGTCAGTTTCCTGTCTATTTCTTGGTTGTTTCCTGTCTATTTCCTGTCTACTTACAGGCAGTTTCCTGCCTCTTTCTGGTCTATTTCCAGGACGTTTCTTGTCTGTTTCCTGTCTCTTTCCAGGGAGTTTCCTCTATCTTTCCTCCCTATTTCCAGGGAGTTTACTGTCTATTTCCTGTCAGTTTCCTGTCCATTTCCTGTCTATTTCCAGGGAATTTCCTGACTATTCCCTGCATTTCCTGTCTATTCTCCGCAAGGAGAAAGCCAGCAGCTCAGGGAGTTTCCTGTCAATTTCCAGGGAGTTTCCTGTTTATTTCCTGTCTACTTCCAGGAAGTTTCCTGCCTCTTTCTCGTCTATTTCCAGGGAGTTTCCTGTCTGTTTCCAGGAAGTTTCTTGTCTGTTTCCTGTCTCTTTCCAGGGAGTTTCCTGTCTATTTCCAGCAAGTTTCATGTCTGTTTCCAGGGAGTTTCCTGTTTATTTCCTGTCTACTTCCAGGAAGTTTCCTGCCTATGTCTTGTCTATTTCCAGGGAGTTTCCTGCCTATTTCCTGGGAGTTTCCTGTCTATTTCCTGGGAGTTTCCTGTCTATTTCCAGGCAGTTTCCTGCCTCTTTCTGGTCTATTTCCAGGGAGTTTCCTGTCTGTTTCCAGGAAGTTTCTTATCTGTTTCCTGTCTATTTCCAGGGAGTTTCTTCTATATTTCCTGTCTATTTCCTGGGAGTTTCCTGTCTATTTCTGGTCTATTTCCAGGGAGTTTCCTGTCTGTTTCCAGGAAGTTTCTTGTCTGTTTCGTGTCTATTTCCAGGGAGTTTCCTGTCTATTTTCTGTCAGTTTCATGTCTATTTCCTGGGAGTCCTATTTCCTGTTTATTTCCAGGGAGTTTCCTGCCTGTTTATTGTCTATTTCCAGGGAGTTTCCTGTCTGTTTCCAGGACGTTTATTGTCTGTTTCCTGTCAGTTTCCTGTCTATTTCTTGGTTGTTTCCTGTCTATTTCCTGTCTACTTACAGGCAGTTTCCTGCCTCTTTCTGGTCTATTTCCAGGACGTTTCTTGTCTGTTTCCTGTCTCTTTCCAGGGAGTTTCCTCTATCTTTCCTCCCTATTTCCAGGGAGTTTACTGTCTATTTCCTGTCAGTTTCCTGTCTATTTCCTGTCTATTTCCAGGGAGTTTCCTGCCTATTCCCTGCATTTCCTGTTTATTCGCCGCAAGGAGAAAGCCAGCAGCTCAGGGAGTTTCCTGTCAATTTCCAGGGAGTTTCCTGTCTGTTCCCAGCGTGTTTCCTGTCTATTTCCTGTCAGTTTCCTTTCAATTTCCTGTCTATTTCCAGGCAGTTTCCTGTCTATTTCCAGGAAGTTTCCGGCCTCTTTCTGGTCTATTTCCAGGGAGTTTCCTGTCTATTTCCTGTCAGTTTCCTGCCTATTTCCAGGGAGTTTCATGTCTGTTTCCAGGGAGTTTCCTGTTTATTTCCTGTCTGCTTCCAGGAAGTTTCCTGCCTATGTCTTGTCTATTTCCAGGGAGTTTCCTGTCTATTTCCTGGGAGTTTCCTGTCTATTTCCAGGAAGTTTCCTGTCTATTTCCAGGCAGTTTCCTGCCTCTTTCTGGTCTATTTCCAGGGAGTTTCCTGTCTGTTTCCAGGAAGTTTCTTGTCTGTTTCGTGTCTATTTCCAGGGAGTTTCCTGTCTATTTTCTGTCAGTTTCATGTCTATTTCCTGGGAGTCCTATTTCCTGTTTATTTCCAGGGAGTTTCCTGTCTGTTTCCAGGACGTTTATTGTCTGTTTCCTGTCAGTTTCCTGTCTATTTCTTGGTTGTTTCCTGTCTATTTCCTGTCTACTTACAGGCAGTTTCCTGCCTCTTTCTGGTCTATTTCCAGGACGTTTCTTGTCTGTTTCCTGTCTCTTTCCAGGGAGTTTCCTCTATCTTTCCTCCCTATTTCCAGGGAGTTTACTGTCTATTTCCTGTCAGTTTCCTGTCTATTTCCTGTCTATTTCCAGGGAGTTTCCTGCCTATTCCCTGCATTTCCTGTTTATTCGCCGCAAGGAGAAAGCCAGCAGCTCAGGGAGTTTCCTGTCAATTTCCAGGGAGTTTCCTGTCTGTTTCCAGTCAGTTTCCTGTCTGTTTCCAGGCAGTTTCCTGTCTCTTTCCAGGCGGTTTCCTGTCTATTTCCCGCAAGCAGAAAGGTAGCAACTCCCTGGAAATAGACAGGAAAGAGACAGGAAACTCCCTGAGCTGCTGGCTTTCTACTTGCGGGGAATAGAATAGACAAGAAATTCCCGCGCTAAGGTTCCCGCGCTAAGGTTCCCACGCTAAAATTCCCACACTAAAATTCCCGCGCTAAGGTTCCCGCGCTAAGGTTCCCACACTAAGGTTCCCACACTAAAATTCCCGCGCTAAGGTTCCCACGCTAAGGTTCCCGCGCTAGAATTCCCACACTAAAATTTCCGCGCTAAGTTTCCCACGCTAAGGTTCCCGCGCTAAAATTCCCACACTAAAATTCCCGCGCTAAGGTTCCCGCGCTAAAATTCCCGCGCTAAGGTTCCCACACTAATATTCCCACACTAAAATTCCCGCGCTAAGGTTCCCGCGCTAAAATTCCCACACTAGAATTCCCGCGCTATGGTTCCCGTGCTAAGGTTCCCGCGCTAAGGTTCACACGCTAAGGTTCCCACACTAAGGTTCCCACACTAAGGTTCCCGCGCTAAGATTCCCGCGCTAAGGTTCCCGCGCTAAAATTCCCACGCTAAAATTCCCGCGCTAAGGTTCCCACGCTAAGGTTCCCGCGCTAAGGTTCCCACACTAAGGTTCCCGCGCTAAGGTTCCCACACTAAAATTCCCGCGATAAGGTTCCCATGCTAAGGTTCCCACACTAAAATTCCCGCGCTAAGGTTCCCACACTAAAATTCCTGCGCTAAGGTTCCCGCGCTAAAATTCCCACGCTAAGGTTCCCACGCTAAGGTTCCCGCGCTACGTTTCCTTCCAGGGACCAGGCGCCTTCGGAAACTCACTTACCTCCTTGCTTTCTGCTTCCAGGCGCTGATGGACTTCCCGCCGCGGGGAATGCGGCGCAAGCGGCAGGCGCCCTTCCTCGAACCCGCGCCACACGCTAGGGTGAGTCTCCCCTTCCCTCCCGGCGCCGGGTGCGAAACCGGGTGCGAAACGCGCTGCAATTCCCATCTCTCTCCTCTGCCCTTACGGCGCCGGGTGCAAAACCGGGTGCAAAACCTGCTATAATTCCCATTTCTCGCCCGCCCTTCCGGCGCCCGGTCCTGGGTGCGAAAGGCGGCGCCGGCACGCTATAATTCCCATCTCTCTCGCTTGCCCTTCCGGATCCCGGGTGCGTCACGCGCTATAACTCCCATTTCTGTCGCCCGCAGTACGTCGAAGACGCCAGGATTCCCATCCAGCACCGGGGGGTCGCTCTGCAAAGTAAGGCGCCGGCGTGGGAACCTTAGCGTGGGAACCTTAGCGCAGGACCCTTTGCGCGGGAACTGTAGCGCGGGAACAATAGCATGGGAACCTTAGCGCAGGAACCTTTGCATGGGAACTGTAGCGCGGGAACCTTAGCGCGGGAACCTTAGCGCAGGGACCTTAGCATGGGAACCTTAGTGCGGGAACTATAGCATGGGAACCTTAGCGCGGGAACCTTAGCGCGCGTCGGCTTCTCCCCGCAATGGGGAACCTTAGCATGGGAACCTTAGCGCGGGAACCTTAGCGCGGGAACCTTAGTGCGGGAACTGTAGCGCAGGAACTGTAGCGCGGGAACCTTAGTGCGGGAATTGTAGTGTGGGAACCTTAGCGCGGGAATTTTAGCGCAGGAAGCTTAGCATGCGAACAGTAGTGCAGGAACTTTAGTGTGGGAACCTTAGCGCGGGAATTTTAGCGTGGGAAACTTAGCGCGGGAACTGTAGTGCGGGAACTTTAGCGTGGAAACCTTAGCGCGGGAACTGTAGCGCGGGAACCTTGGCGCACGGACCTTAGCGTGGGAACTGTAGCGCGGGAACCTTCGTGTGGGAACTGTAGCGCAGGAACCTTTGCGCGGGAACTGTAGCGCGGGAACCTTAGCATGGGAACCTTAGCATGGGAACTGTAGCGCGGGAACTGTAGCGCGGGAACTATAGCATGGGAACCTTAGCGCATTAACCTTAGCGTGGGAACTGTAGCGCGGGAACCTTAGCATGGGAACTTTAGCGTGGGAACCTTAGCACGGGAACTGTAGCGCGGGAACTTTAGCATGGGAACTATAGCATGGGAACCTTAGCGCATTAACCTTAGCGTGGGAACTGTAGTGCGGGAACTCTAGCGTGGGAGCCTTAGCGCGGGAACTATAGCATGGGAACCTTAGCGCAGGAAGCTTTGCGTGGGAACTGTAGCGCGGGAACCTTTGCACGGGAACTGTAGCGCGGGAAACTTAGCGCGGGAACCTTAGCATGGGAACTGTAGTGCGGGAACCTTAGCGCAGGAACTATAGCGCGGGAACCTTAGTGTGGGAACTATAGCATGGGAACTGTAGTGTGGGAACCTTAGCGCGGGAATTTTAGCGCAGAAACCTTAGCATGGAAACTGTAGCGCAGGAACATTAGCGTGGGAACCTTAGTGTGGGAACCGTAGCGCAGGAACCTTTGCACGAGAACCTTAGTGCGGGAACTATAGCATGGGAACCTTAGCGCGGGAACCTTAGCATGGGAACCTTAGCGCGGGAACCTTAGCGCGGGAACCTTAGCGCGGGGATCTTAGCGTGGGAACCTTAGCGCGGGAACTGTAGTGCGGGAACCTTAGCGCAGGTACCTTAGCATGGGAACTGTAGCGCGGGAATCTTAGCATGGGAACCTTAGCGTGGGAACCTTAGCGCAGGAACCTTAGCGCGGGAACCTTAGCGCGGGAACTGTAGTGCGGGAACCATAGCGTGGGAACCTTAGCATGGGAACCTTAGCGCGGGAATCTTAGCATGGGAACCTTAGCGCGGGAACCTTAGCGCAGGAACCTTAGCGCGGGAACTCTAGCGTGGGAACCTTAGCGCAGGAACTTTAGTGCATGAACCTTAGCATGGGAACTGTAGCGCAGGAACCTTTGCACGGGAACTGTAGCGCGGGAACCTTAGCATGGGAACCTTAGCATGGGAACCTTAGCGCGGGAACCTTAGCGCGGGAACCTTAGCGCGGAAACCTTAGTGTGGGAACTATAGCATGGGAACTGTAGCGCAGGAACCTTAGCGCAGGAACCTTAGTGCGGGAACCTTAGCATGGGAACCTTAGCGCGGGAGCCTTTGCATGGGAACTGTAGCGCAGGAACTTTAGCGTGGGAACCTTAGCGCGGGAACTGTAGCGCGGGAACCTTAGCGTGGAAACCTTAGCATGGGAACCTTAGCGCGGGAACCTTAGCATGGGAACTGTAGCGCAGGAACTTTAGCGCAGGAACCTTTGCACGGGAACTGTAGTGCGGGAACCTTAGCGTGGGAATCTTAGCGCAGGAACCTTTGCACGGGAACTGTAGCGCAGGAACCTTAGCGCAGGAACCTTTGCACGGGAACGGTAGCGCGGGAACCTTAGCGCAGGAACCTTAGCATGGGAACTGTAGCGCTGGAACTTTAGCATGGGAACCTTAGCGCAGGAACTGTAGCGTGGGAACCTTAGCGCAGGAACCTTTGCACGGGAAGTGTAGCGTGGGAACCTTAGCGTGGGAATCTTAGCGCAGGAACCTTAGCGCGGGAACCTTAGCATGGGAACTGTAGCGCAGGAACTTTAGTGTGGGAACTGTAGTGTGGGAACCTTAGCGTGGGAACCTTAGCGTAGGAAACTTAGCGCGGGAACCTTAGCGTGGGAACCATAGCACGGGAACCTTAGCGTGGGAACCTTAGCGCAGGAACCTTTGCACGGGATCCTTAGCGCGGGAAACTTAGCGCGGGAACCTTGGCATGGGAACTGTAGTGTGGGAACTGTAGTGTGGGAACCTTAGCGTGGGAACCTTAGCGTAGGAAACTTAGCGCGGGAACCTTAGCGTGGGAACCATAGCACGGGAACCTTAGCGTGGGAACCTTAGCGCAGGAACCTTTGCACGGGAACTGTAGCGCGGGAAACTTAGCGCGGGAACCTTGGCATGGGAACTGTAGTGCGGGAACCTTAGCGCGGGAACCTTAGCGCGGGAACTATAGCGCGGGAACCTTAGTGTGGGAACTATAGCATGGGAACTGTAGTGTGGGAACCTTAGCGTGGGAATTTTAGCGCAGAAACCTTAGCATGGGAACTGTAGCGCAGGAACTTTAGCGTGGGAACCTTTGCACGGGAACTGTAGCGCAGGAACTCTAGTGTGGGAATCTTAGCGCAGGAACCTTTGCACGGGAACTGTAGTGCGGGAACCTTAGCGTGGGAACTATAGCGCGGGAACCTTAGCATGGGAACTGTAGCGCGGGAACCTTAGCGTGGGAACTATAGCGCGGGAACCTTAGCATGGGAACTGTAGCGCACGACCTATAGCGCGGGAACCTTAGCACGGGAACCTTAGCGCGGGAACCTTAGTGTGGGAACTATAGCATAGGAACTGTAGTGTGGGAACCTTAGCGCAGGAACTTTAGCGTGGGAACCTTAGCGCGGGAAGTGTAGCGCGGGAACCTTAGCGCAGGAACCTTAGTGCAGGAACCTTTGCACGGGAACTGTAGTGTGGGAACCTTAGCGCGGGAACCTTAGCGCGGGAGCTGTAGCGCGGGAACTTTGGTGTGGGAACTCTAGCGTGGGAACCTTAGCGCGGGAACTATAGCATGGGAACCTTAGCGCAGGAACCTTTGCGTGGGAACTGTAGCAGGGGAACTGTAGCGCAGGCACCTTAGCGCGGGAACCTTAGCGCAGGAACCTTAGCGTGGGAACCATAGCGCGGGAATTGTAGCGCGGGAACTGTAGTGTGGGAACCTTAGCGCGGGAATTGTAGCGCGGGAACTTTAGTGTGGGAACCTTAGCACGGGAATTGTAGCGTGGAAACCTTAGCATGGGAACCTTAGCGCGGGAACCTTAGTATGGGAACCTTAGCGTGGGAACCTTAGCATGTGAACCTTAGCGTGGGAACCTTAGCGCGGGAACCTTAGCCTGGGAGCCTTAGCGCGGGAACCTTAGCGTGGGAACTGTAGCGCGGGAACCTCAGCGTGGGAACCTTAGCGCGGGAACCTTAGCATGGGAACTGTAGCGCGGGAACCTCAGCGTGGGAACCTTAGCGCGGGAACCTTAGCGCGGGAACCTTAGCATGGGAACTGTAGCGCGGGAACCTCAGCGTGGGAACCTTAGCGCGGGAACCTCATCGTGGGAACCTTAGCGCGGGAACCTTAGCATGGGAACTGTAGCGCGGGAACCTTAGCGTGGGAACCTTAGCGCGGGAATCTTAGCGTGGGAACCTTAGCGCGGGAACCTTAGCGTGGGAGCCTTAGCGCGGGAACCTTAGCGTGGGAACTGTAGCGCGGGAACCTCAGCGTGGGAACCTTAGCGCGGGAACCTTAGCATGGGAACTGTAGCGCGGGAACCTCAGCGTGGGAACCTTAGCGCGGGAACCTTAGCGCGGGAACTTTAGCGCGGGAACCTTAGCATGGGAACCTTAGTGCGGGAATCTTAGCGCGGGAACCTTAGCGCAGGAACCTTAGCATGGGAACCTTAGCGCGGGAACTATAGCATGGGAACTGTAGTGTGGGAACCTTAGCGTGGGAACCTTAGCGCGGGAACCTTAGCGCAGGAACCTTAGCGCGGGAACCTTAGCGCGGGAACTTAGCGTGGGAACCTTAGCGCGGGAACCTTAGCGTGGGAACCTTAGCGCGGGAACCTTAGCGTGGGAACCTTAGCATGGGAACCTTAGTATGGGAACCTTAGCGTGGGAACCATAGCGCGGGAATTGTAGCGCGGGAACTGTAGTGTGGGAACCTTAGCGCGGGAATTGTAGCGCGGGAACTTTAGTGTGGGAACCTTAGTGCGGGAATTGTAGCGCAGGAACCTTAGCGCGGGAACCTTAGTGCGGGAATTGTAGCGCAGGAACCTTAGCGCGGGAACCTTAGCGCGGGAACCTTAGCGCGGGGATTTCATTTTGGGAGTTGTAGCGCGGGAAACGTAGCGCGACGCCGTTTTTCCCCGCAGTGGCGCCGCCGGAGGAGTGCGCCTGCCCCGAGCCGCTGGCCAAGGGGACGCTGGTGGCCATGGTGGCCGTCCTGGCCTTTCTAGGCTTCTTCTCGACCTCGGTCTTGTTGGTGGTGGCGTCTGTCTGCTGCGATTGGTGGAGCGCCAGCGGTGAGTATATTAAATATATATATATATATATATATATATATATATATATATATATACACACATATATATACACATATGTAATATTATACTTATTTTTATATTATACTATTTATTTATTATAATAGAAATATATATATATATATATTTCTATTATAATAAATAGAATATATATATATATATAAAATAAATGTAATAAATTTATAATATATGATATATATATATAATATATATAAATATAATTAATATATATATATATAATATAAGATATATATATGTGTGTGTGTGTGTATATATACATCTCTATATATGGAGATAATACATATATTTATATCCATATATATATATATATATATATATATATATATATATATATATATATATATATATAATATGTAATATTATTTTTATATTATACTTCTATTTATTTATTATAATAGAAATATATATTATATTATATTATATTATATTATATTATATTATATTATATTATATTATATTATATTTTATATATATATATATTATATTTATAATATTTATAATATATATATTTATAATATTTATAATATATATATATTATATTATAATAGAAATATATATATATATATATATATATATATATATATATATTCTATTATAATAAATAAATAGTATAATATAAAAATAAGTATAATATTACATTTGTAAGACACGTTATACCTAAGTATAATATAAAAAAAATAAAATAAAAATTGAATTATTTTATAATGTAATATAAATATATTAATATGAATACATAAAGGTAAATCTAACAGTATCATAAAAAGGAGTATAATTTAAATCAAATATATAAATTGAATAGAATATAATATAAATATAATGGAAATTAAATATAGAAATATGATAAATGTAAATACAATAGTATCATAAAAAGGAGTATAATATAAATCAAATATATAAATTGAATATAATATAAGTATAATATAAATTTAATGGAAATTAAATATATACATATGATAAATGTAAATATAATAGTATCATAAAAAGGAGTATAATATAAATCAAATATATAAATTGAATATAAATTGAATATAATATAATATAAATATAATGGAAATTAAATATATAAATATAAATATAATGTGAGTATAAATATAAGTATAATATTAATATACTTAATATACTTATATTAAGTATAATATTAATTTTAATATTAATATTAGTATAATATTGATATTAATAATATTACTATAATATTAATATTAATATAAAAATAATATAAATAGAAATATAAAGTATAAATAGAAATATAAATATCCTATTTATATTATTATATAAATATATAGATATAAATATAAAAATATAAAAATAAATATCTAAATATCAGTATAAGTGAAGTATAAATATAAATATAAAAACATAAAATATAAATATAGGTATTATAAATGTAAGTATAATATGAATATACTTCCTGTATATGAATAATATGAGTATATTATATATTATAATATATAATAGATATAATATATTATATATTATATATTATATATTATATATTATATGAATATATATGAATAATATGAATATATGTATAATATGAATATCCAGATATAAACATAAATATGTATAATAAATAAAATAAACATTAAAATATAGCTATGCAGATAGGTAGTTGTAGTGGTAATAATAATAATAATAGTAATAGTAATAATAATAATAATAATAATAATAATAATAATAATAGATATCCAGATAGATAGATTGCAAATTGCTATAAAAATGAATGAAAATTAGATTTAGATATGTAGATTGCTAATAATAATAATAATAATAATCAGAGAGAGAGAGAGAGAGAGAGAGAGAGAAACAGGAAGTGGAGACCCCACTTCCTGCCTGGCCAGGAAGCTCTAGGACGTGCCAGCTCTCTGATTTTAACCCCGCCTCTCCCTTCCAGGAAGTCGATTGCTAATAATAATAATAATAATAATAATAATCAGAGAGAGAGAGAGAGAGAGAGAGAAACAGGAAGTGGAGACCCCACTTCCTGCCTGGCCAGGAAGCTCTAGGACCTGCCAGCTCTCTGATTTTAACCCCGCCTCTCCCTTCCAGGAAGTCGGGGAAGGATGCCAACGCCGCCGGATTGGCCAACAGGCCCCTCCCTCCGCTGCCGTGAGTGACGGGTGGGCGGGGCTCCGGGTGGGCGGAACCAGGAGTGGGTGGGGCCATTGCTGTTATTATTATTATTTTATATTATTATATTATTAATTATTATTTTATTTTTATATTTTTATATTATTATTATTGTCATCTTATTTTTATATTCTTATTATTCTTATTTATTATATATTATTATTATTATTATGATTATAATCATCTTATTTTTCTATTATTACTATTATTAATTTATTATATTTTATTATTTTTATTATTTTATTTTATTATTATTATATTATAATTATCTTATAATTATATTCTTATATTCTTATTATTTATTCTTATATTATTATTTATTATTATTATTTTATCTTATTTTTATCTTATTATTATTATCATCTTATTTTCATATTCTTATTATTCTTCATTTATTATATTTTATTATTATTATTATTATTTATTATTATGATTATAATTATATTCTTATATTCTTATTATTTATTCTTATTATTTTATTTTATCATTATCATCTTTTTTATATTCTTATTCTTATACTTATTCCTATTATTTTATTTTTATATTATTAGTATTAGTATTCTTTTATTTTATTATTTTATTTTTATTATTTTTACTTTTTATTATTATTATTATTATTATTATTATTATTATTATTATATTATTATTATTATTATTATTATTATTATATATTATTATTTTATATTATATTATTATTATTATTATTATTATTATTATTATTATTATTATTATTATTAATTATTATTTTATATTATTATTATTATTATTATTCCAGCCCGCCCCGCCCAGAGCGCGTCTACCTGTCGACGAAACCGGCATCCGGGTACGAGAGGCTGATGGCCGCCAGTCCGTGAGTACCTGTCAATCATTCTCGCACCCGGGACCGGATCACCCTGCTTGCCCCGGACCTGTCAATCATTCCGGGATTCGAATCCGGGACCTGTCAATCATTCTGGGATTCGAACCCGTGACATGTCAATCATTCACGGGGGGGGGAGACCGGATTACCCTGGGTGCCCTGGACCTGTCAATCATTCTGGGATTCGAATCCGGGACCTGTCAATCATTCTGTCATTTGACTTGATAACCCTGGTGGCCCCGGACCTGTCAATCATTCTGTCATTCGAATCCGGGACCTGTCAATCATTCTGTCATTCAAATGGATAACCCTGGTTGCCCCATCCCTGTCAATCATTCTGGGATTCGAATCCGTGACCTATCAATCATTCTGTCATTTGACTTGATAACCCTGGTTGCCCCGGACCTGTCAATCATTCTGGGATTGAAATCCAGGACCTGTCAATCATTCTGGGTTCAACTCAGTAACCCTGGTTCTCCCATCCCTGTCAATCATTCTGGGTTTCGAATCCGTGACCTGTCAATCATTCTGTCATTTGACTTGATCACCCTGCTTGCCCCGGACCTGTCAATCATTCCGGGATTCGAACCCGGGACCTGTCAATCATTCTGGGATTGGAACCCGTGACATGTCAATCATTCACGGGGGGGGGGGGAGACCAGATCACCCTGGGTGCCCCGGACCTGTCAATCATTCTGTCCTTCGAATCCGGGACCTGTCAATCATTCTGTCATTTGACTTGATAACCCTGGTTGCCCCGGACCTGTCAATCATTCTGTCATTCAAATGGATCACCCTGGTCGCCCCGGACCTGTCAATCATTCTGTCCTTCGAATCCGGGACCTGTCAATCATTCTGTCATTCAAATGGATAACCCTGGTTGCCCCATCCCTGTCAATCACTCCGGGATTCGAATCCGTGACCTGTCAATCATTCTGTCATTTGACTTGATAACCCTGGTTGTCCCATCCCTGTCAATCATTCTGTCATTCAAATTAATAACCTGTCAATCATCCCAGGTTCAATAACCATGGTTGCCTCAACCCTGTCAATCATTCTGCCATTCAAACTGATAATCCTGGTTGTCCCATCCCTGTCAATCATTCTGTCATTCAAATTAATAACCTGTCAATCATCCCAGGTTCAATAACCATGGTTGCCTCAACCCTGTCAATCATTCTGTCATTCCAGTCGATAACCATGGTTGCCCTATGCCTGTCAATCATTCTGGGATGGAACCCTGGTTGCCCCATACCTGTCAATCATTCTGTCACTCTAATTGAGAACCTGTCAATCCTTATGAGATCCAGGGGGCGGGACTAGACAACCCTGGTTGCCCCATCCCTGTCAATCATTCTGTCAATCATTCTGGCATCCAGGGGGTGGGACCATGCCTGTCAATCATTCTGTCATTCCAGTCGATAACCATGGTTGCCCTATGCCTGTCAATCATTCTGGGATCCAGGGGGCGGGACTAGACAACCCTGCTTAGCCCATCCCTGTCAATCATTCTGTCCTTCAAATCGATCAATTGTCAATCCTTCGGGGATTCAGGCGCCTGGGAACCGTAGCGCCCTGTCAATCATCCTGGCACCCGGGAACCGTAGTGCCTTGTCAATCATCCTGGCACCCGGGAACCGTAGCACCCTGTCAATCATTCTGGCGCCCGACGACCTGTCAATCATTCTGGGTTCAAATCAACGACCCCGGTTGCCTGTCAATCATTCCGGCGCCCAGACAACCCTGGTTGCCCCGGGAACCGTAGCGCCCTGTCAATCATTCCTGCACCCGGGAACTGTAGCGCCCGTCAATCATCCTGGCCCCAATCATCCTGGCGCCAGACCTGTCAATCATCCCGGGTTCGAAGCGACAACCCCGGTTGCCTGTCAATCAAACCCGGGTTACCTGGGAACCGTAGCGCCCTGTCAATCATCCAGACGACCCCGGTTGCCCCTTCCCTGTCAATCATCCCGGGTTCAAATCGACAACCATGGTTACCCTATGCCTGTCAATCATTCGAATCGATAACCTGTCAATCATTCTGGGAACCAGGCGCCTGGTTGTCCCGGGAACCGTAGTGCCTGTCAATCATCCTGGTGCCAGATGACCCCGGATGCCCCTGTCAATCATTCCGGGTTCAAATCGATAACCCTGGTTGCCTGTCAATCATCCTGGCGCCAGACGACCCCGGTTGCCCACTCCCTGTCAATCATTCTGTCATTCAAATTAATAACCTGTCAATCATTCCGGGTTCAACTCAATAACCATGGTTGACCCGTCCTGTCAATCATTATGTTACTCCAATCGATAACCTGTCAATCGTTCTGGGATTGAACCCTGGTTGCCGCCTCGCTGTCAATCATCCTGTCATTCCAATCGACAACCTGTCAATCAGATCGATAACCTGTCAATCAAATAACCTGTCAATCAAAGCGATATCCTTTCATTCCAACTGAGGACCTGCCAATCAAACTGAGAACCTGTCAATCAAATCGATAACCTGTCAATCAAATAACCTGTCAATCAAAGCGATATCCTTTCATTCCATTTGAGGACCTGCCAATCAAACTGAGAACCTGTCAATCAAATCGATAACCTGTCAATCAAATAACCTGTCAATCAAAGCCATATCCTTTCATTCCAATTGAGGACCTGCCAATCAAACTGAGAACCTGTCAATCCAATCAATAACCTGTCAATCAAATATCCTGTCATTCCAATTGATGACCTGTCAATCATTCTGAGATCCAGGGGGCGGGATCAGACCATAGCGCGGTGTCAATCCCCCTGGGACCAGACCTGTCAATCACTGCCCCGCACCTGTCAATCACCCCGGGTTCAACTCCATCACCCCGGTCACCTGTCAATCATCTGTCAATTTCTTTTCCAGCCGCACCCCGGAAGGCGGGGCCTACCTGAGCGCCAGCGAGTTGCACCCGGGTCCCAGGTAAGCCCCGCCCCTCCTCCTTGTCCCGCCCCTTCCCCGGACGCCTGGGTTCCCTCCGCTCACCCCGTACTACGTTTCCCAGGAGCCGCCAGGCGCCGAGCTACCAGGCCGCCGTCGCCGCGGAAACGGAGAGCAGGTCAGTCGAAGGAAGGGGCGGGGAAAGGGGCGGGGAAAGGGGTGTCAATCAAAGTGTGAGAGCTGTCAATCAAACCCGGGTCCCCCTTTTCCCCCAGGAACCTTCCGGAAAGCGAATACATCACCGTCAACCCGGCGCCGGGTTTTTCCAGGTGGGGTGTTTGTATTTATATTTATATTTATATTATTTATATTTATATTATTTATATTTATTGGTTTATATTTATAGTATTATATATATTTATATTTATAGGTTAATATTTATTGTATTATATATATATATATATATATATATTTATAGTATTTATATTTCCCATTCTCTTTTATTATACACATACATATATATTTATATTATTTATATTTATATTTATATTTATATCTATATTTATATATTTTTTGGTTTTATATAAAATTTATATTCTATATATATATATTCTCTCTCTCTCTCTCTCTCTCTCTATATATATATTCTATATATAAATATATATATATAAATTATATATATAAATAAATTCTATATATAAATTATATAGAAATATAAATACTATAAATATAAATATATATAATACTATGTATATTTATATTTATAGTATTTATATTTCTATATAATATACATAATTTATATTTATAGTTATATTTATAGTATTTATGTTTCCCATTCTCTTTTATTATACACATACATATATATTTATATTATTTATATTTATATTTATATTTTTTGGTTTTATATTATATATATATATATATATATATATATATATATATATAGCATTATATATATTTATATTTATAGTATTTATATTTATATATAATATACATAATTTATATTTATAGGTATATTTATAGTATTTATATTTCCCATTCTCTTTTATTATACACATACATATATATTTATATTATTTATATTTATATTTATATTTTTTATATTTATGGGTTTTATATTTATATTTTTTATATTTATTGGTTTTAAATATATATAATACTATGAATATAAATATTATTTTCATATATATATATATATGAAAATAAAATTTATATTCATAGTATTATATATATTTATATTTATAGTATTTATATTTATATATAATATATATAATTTATATTTATATTTATAGTATTTATATTTCCCATTCTCTTCTATTATACACATACATATAAAATTTATATTCATAGCATTATATATATTTATATTTATAGTATTTATATTTATATATTATATATATAATTCATATTTATATTTATATCTATATTTATAGTATTTACATTTCCCATTCTCTTCTATTATACACATACATATACATTTATATTTTATATATATATATTTATATTATTTATATTCCTTGAGATAGATACACAGATTTTTTCCATCCTCTTTTATTATACACACACACATATATATTTATATTATATATATATATATATATATATATATATATATATATATAATTTATATTTATATTTATATTTTTAAATTTATTTATATTTATAGTGTTTCTATTCATAGTATCTATTTTTTCCATCCTCTTTTATTATAGACACACATAACACACACACATAATATAATATATATTTATATTAATATTTATTAATATTATTAATTTTCTCCTTCCAGCCCCGTTCCGCCCAAGACGTATTCCGGGGCCGGCGGAATTTCCAGGTATAATATATATAACATTTTAATATTTATTTATTATCTATCAATAATCTATATATGGTTATAATACATATGTGTGTGTGTATATATATATACACACACACACACACACACATATATATATATATATATATATATATATATATATATATATATATATATAATTTGCATATAATAATAAATCATGACGATTTATAACAATATAAAAATATGATTTAATAAGAATATAATATAACATAATAGCAATAATCTATATATGATTAGAATATATATATATATATATATATATATATATATATATATATTATTTGCATGTAAGAATCATAAATCGTGACGATTTATAGCAATATAAAAATACGATTAATAATAATAATAGCTTGTTTTGATTTAAGAATAATTATAATAATCTAATTTATTAATATTCTTATTTCATTATTATTAATATTATTAATTTTCTCTTTCCAGCCCCGTTCCGCCCAAGACGTATTCCGGCGCTGGCGGAATTTCCAGGTATATTATATATAATATTTTAATATATATATTAAAATATTATATATATATATATATATTTTAAAATATATATATATTATATTATATAATATATATTTTATATTATATATATTATATAATATATATTTTAATATATATTATTTGCATATAAGAATAATAAATCATGACGATTTATAACAATATAAAAATATGATTTAATAAGAATATAATATAACATAATAGCAATAATCTATATATGATTATAATATATATATATATATATATATATATATATATATATATATATATATAAATATAATTGAATAAGAATAGAATAGAATATATATTCTACATTTGTTTTGATTTAATAATAATTATAATAATCTGATTTATTAATATTTTTATTTCATTATTATTATTATTATTATTATTATTATTATTATTATTATTATTAATTTTCTCCTTCCAGCCCCGTTCCGCCGAAGACGTATTCTGGCGCCGGCGGGATTTCCAGGTAAGAATCATAAATCATGATGATTTATAACAATATAAAAATATGATATAATAAGAATATAATATAACATAATAGCAATAATCTATATATGATTATAATATATATATATACATATATTATTTGTAGATAAGAATCATAAATCATGACGATTTGTAATCGTATAAAAATATAATTCAATAAGAATAGAATAGAATCATTTGTTTTGATTTAATAATAATTATAATAATCTGATTTATTAATATTCTTATTTCATTATTATTATTATTAATATTAATATTAATTTTCTCCTTCCAGCCCCGTTCCGCCCAAGACGTATTCCGGCGCCGGCGGAATTTCCAGGTATAATATATATATATATATATATATATATATATATATATATATATATATAAATACACACACACACACACACACACATATATATATATATATATATATGAATACATATATATATATATATATGAATACATATATATATATAATATATATTAATATTATATATATATTCATATATTATATATAAATATATATATTATTTGCAGATAAGAATCATAAATCATGATGATTTATAATCGTATAAAAATATAATTTAATAAGAATAGACTAGAATAGAATCATTTGTTTTGATTTAATAATAATTATAATAATCCGATTTATTAATATTCTTATTTCATCATCATCATCATTATTATTATTAATAATATTAATTTTCTCCTTCCAGCCCCGTTCCGCCCAAGACATATTCCGGCGCCGGCGGGATTTCCAGGTAATATTTTGGTTTTCATCATATATTATATTTGCATATATATATATATATATATATATATATAAAATCTATTTCATTATAATTTGATTTATAAATTTCATTTAAAATTACTATATTTAAAATTTGATATTTTTATTTTTTCTTTATTTTTAAATATTTTTTTTAATTTTTATTTTTAATTATTTCATGCTCTATATTTTAAATTTAAATTTAATAACAATAGAATATTAAATGATATGAATTGAAATTGAATAACAATAGAATATTAAATGATAAGAATGAAAAGAAGATGAGAACAGAATATTCAAAGAACAGAACAGTAGAAATGTATGAATCTGTTTCATTATAATTTCATTTATAAATTTAATTTAAAATTATTATTATTAATATTATTTATTTATTAATATTATTATTTATTATTATTATTGCTATTTTGACTTGCTATTATTTTTCTACATTGCATTTTTAATGACTATGAATTACAGTTTTTATCACTATTATTCCATTTATTATTATTATTATTATTATTATTATTATTATTATTATCATCATCATCACTGTTTTATATTATTACTTGCTATTATTATTATTATTATTATTATTATTGCTATTTTTTTGACTTACTATTATTTTTCTACATTGCATTTTTAATGGCTATAAATTACAGTTTTTATCACTATTATTCTATTTATTATTATTATTATTATTATTATTATTATCATCATCATCATCACTGTATTATATTATTACTTGCTATTATTAATTTAAAATTATGATATTTAAAATTTGATATTTTTATTTTTTATTTATTTTTTATTTTTTTAATTTTAATTTTTAATTATCTAATATTCTATATTTTAAATTTAAATTGAAAAACAATAGAATACTAAATTATAAGAATGAAAAGAAGATAAGAATAGAATATTCAAAGAATAGAATAGCAGAATTGAATCAATCTATTTCATTATAATTTCATTTATAAATTTAATTTAAAATTATTAATATTAATATTATTTATTTGTTAATATTTATTATTATTATTATTGCTATATTTTTTGACTTACTTTTATTTTTCTACACTGCATTTTGAATGACTATAAATTACAGTTTTTATCACTATTATTCCATTTATTATTATTATTATTATTATTATTATTATTATTATTATTATTATCACTGTATTATATTATTACTTCCTATTATTATTATTATTATTATTATTATTGCTATATTTTTTTGACTTACTATTATTTTTCTACATTGCATTTTTAATGACTAAAAATTACAGTTTTTATCACTATTATTCTATTTATTATTATTATTATTATTATTATTATTTTATTATTATTATCATCATCTTCACTGTATTATTACTTCCTATTATTATTATTATTATTATTATTATTGCTATATTTTTTTGACTTACTATTATTTTTCTACATTGCATTTTCTACAGTTTTTATCACTATTATTCTATTTATTATTATTATTATTCTTATTATATTATTATTATTATTATTATTAGTATTATTATTATTATAGCAAGTAATAATATAATACAGTGATGATGATGATGATGATAATAATATTACTTGCTATTATTAATAATAATAATAATACTAATTAATTAATTAATAATAATTAAATAATAATAATAATAATAATAATAATAATAATAATAATAATAATAATAATTTTCCCCTTCCAGCCCCGTTCCGCCCAAAATCTCTTCCGCCGCCGGCGCCGAAATCTTGTCGCCGGGCAAAAACGAGGAGGAAATCTACGGAAGCCCGGAAGGGACCAAGCCGGAGAAATCGTACGTCCCGGAAGTCCCGCCCCCGAAAGGGCGGGGAGGAAGGGGATTGGGCGGAGGATGGATGACCCCGGGGGACCTTGTTAGACCTTCCTTAATTCCTTCCTTCCTTTCCTTCCTCTTTCCTTCCTTCCCTCCTTCCTTCCTTCTTCCTTCTTTCTGTCCTTCCTTTCTTGCCTCCTTCCTTAATTCTCTCTGTCTTTCCTTAATTAATTCCCTCTTTCCTTCATCCTTTCCTTCCTTCTTCTCTTCCTTCCTTCTTCCTCTTTCCCCTTCTTTTCTTCCTCCCTCCCTCCATTCCTTCCTTCCTTCCTTCCTTCCTTCCTTTCCTTCTTTCTTTCCTCCTTCCTTCCTCCCATCCCTTCTTCCCTCTCTCTCTCTCTCTCCTTCCTTTCCTTCCTCTTTCCTTCCTTCCTTCTTTCTTCTCCCTCCTTTCCTTCCTCCCTTCCCTCCTTTTTTTCTTTCTTCTAACCCTTCCTTCCCTCCTTCCTTCCTTCCTT
>NW_028149448.1:40329-52829 GCF_964270895.1 Podarcis filfolensis
TCCCTCCTTCCTTCCCTCCCTCCCTCCCTCCCTCCCTCCTTCCTTCCTTCCTTCCTTCCTTCCCTCCTTCCTTCCTTCCTTCCTTCCTTCCTTCCTTCCTTCCCTCCCTCCTTCCTTCTTTCCCTTCCTTCTTCCCTCCCTCCCTCCTTCCTTCCTTCCCTCCTCCTTCCTTCCTTCCTTCCTCCCTTCCTCCCTCCCTCCCCCCTCCCTCCCTCCTTCCTTCCTTCCTTCCTTCCTTTATTGATCGGCAATCCCCCAAATATCCATCTTTTCCTGTCTTTTCTCTTGGTTTTGGGGCGGATTTGATTTTCACGTTTTCCTTTCTAGAATTGGAATATTGGAAATAGGAAAAGGGGCGGGACATGGAAGCAGGAAATCCTGTTCAGACACGTCACATGGGGCAGAATATTCGGATTATGGGAAATGTCACTACGGGCTTCTGAGGAGACCATAGAGAGGGAAGGGACCTCCTGAGGTCCTCCAGCCTGACCCCCTTGCAAGGGATCATAGAGAGGGAAGGGACCTCCAGGTGCTTCTGAGATCATAGAGAGGGAAGGGGCCTCCCGAGGTCCTCCAGCCTCGCCCCCTTGCAAGGGATCATAGAGAGGGAAGGGGCCTCTCCAGGTGGTTCTGAAGGGACCATAGAGAGGGAAGGGACCTCTAGGTCCTCCAGGGATCATAGAGAGGAAAGAGACAGCACCCTAGAAGGGTTAAGCCAGAAGGGAACCCTCCAAGTCATCCAGCCTCACTTCCTTGCAAGGGATCATAGAGAGGGAAGGGAGCTCTCCAGGCAGTTCTGAGGGGACCATAGAGAGGGAAGGGACCTCCCGAGGTCCTCCAGCCTGACCCCCTTGCAAGAGATCATAGAGAGGGAAGGGACCTCCAGGTGGTTGTGAGGGGATCATAGAGAGGGAAGGGACCTCCCGAGGTCCTCCAGCCTGACCCTCTTGCAAGAGACCCTAGAGAGGGAAGGGACCTCCAGGCGGTTCTGAGGGGACAATAGAGATGGGAGGGACCTCTAGGTCCTCCAGGGATCGTAGAGAGCAAAGGCACAGCATCCTAGAAGGGTTAAGCCAGAAGGGAACCCTCCCCAGCCTCACTCCCTTGCAAGAGACCATAGAGAGGGAAAGGGACCCTACAGGTCCTCCAGGTGGTTCTGAGGGGACCATAGAGAGGGAAGGGACCTCCCTAGGTCATCCAGCCTCACTCCCTTTGCAAGAGACCATAGAGAGGGAAGGGGCCTCTCCAGGTCTTCCAGGCGGTTACCAGGGGATCATAGAGAGGGAAGGGTCCTCTAGGGATCATAGAGAGGAAAGAGATGGCATCCTAGAAGGGTCAAGCCCGAAGGGAACCCTCTGGGTCCTCCAGCCTGACCCCCTTGCAAGAGACCATAGAAAGGGAAGGGGCCTCTCCTGGTCTTCCAGGCGGTTCCCAGGGGATCATAGAGAGGGAAGGGGGAAGGGACCTCCCTAGGTCCTCCAGCCTCACTCCCTTTGCAAGAGACCATAGAGAGGGAAGGGACCTCTCCAGGCAGTTCTGAGGGGACCATAGAGAGGGAAGGGGCCTCCCTAGGTCCTCCAGCCTGACCCCCTTGCAAGAGACCATAGAGAGGGAAGGGACCTCTCCAGGCAGTTCTGAGGCGATCATAGAGAGGGAAGGGGCCTCTCCTGGTCTTCCAGGTGTTTCCCAGGGGATCATAGAGGGGGAAGGGACCTCCTGAGGTCCTCCAGCCTGACCCCCTTGCAAGAGACCATAGAGAGGGAAGGGACCTCCAGGTAGTTCTGAGAGGGACCATAGAGAGGGAAGGGACCTCTAGGTCCTCCAGGGATCATAGAGAGGAAAGAGAAAGCATCCTAGAAGGGTTAGGCCAGAAGGGAACCCTCAGGTCATCCAGCCTCACTCCCTTGCAAGAGACCATAGAGATGGAAGGGGCCTCTCCAGGTCTTCCAGGCGGTTACCAGGGGATCATAGAGAGGGAAGGGTCCTCTAGGGATCATAGAGAGGAAAGAGATGGCATCCTAGAAGGGTCAAGCCCGAAGGGAACCCTCTGGGTCCTCCAGCCTGACCCCCTTTCAAGAGACCATAGAAAGGGAAGGGGCCTCTCCTGGTCTTCCAGGCGGTTACCAGGGGATCATAGAGAGGGAAAGGGGAAGGGACCTCCCTAGGTCCTCCAGCCTGACCCCCTTGCAGGAGACCATAGAGAGGGAAGGGACCTCTCCAGGCGGTTCTGAGGGGACCATAGAGAGGGAAGGGACCTCTAGGTCCTCCGGGGATCATAGAGAGGAAAGAGACAGCATCCTAGGAGGGTTAAGCCAGAAGGGAATGACCATGATGGTGATGTTGACCATGATGGCCATGATGATGACCATGGCGATGATGATGATGATGGTCTTGATGATGATGAAGGCCACGGTCATGATGATGATGGTCATGATCCTGATGATGGTCCTCAAGTTGATGTGATGATGATGATGATGGGCATGATCCTGATGATGTTGGGCATGATCCTGATGATGATGATGGTCTTGATGATGATGAAGGCCATGATGATAATGGACATGGTCATGGTGATGTGATGAAGGCCATGATGATGATCTTGATGATGGTGTTGATGATGGTCATGACGATGATGATGGTGGTGGTGGTCTTGATGGTGTTGATGATGAAGGCCATATGATGGTGATTTTGATGATGATGATGGAGGCCATGATGATGGTGATGAAGATGATGATTCTATGGTCTCCTCTGCTCTTGATGATGTGATGATGATGAAGGCCATGATCATGATGACGATGGTCCTGATGATGATGATGGTGATGATGATGGCCATGGTCATGATGATGATGATGATGGACATGGTCATGATGATGATGATGAAGGACATGATGATGATGATGATGGACATGATGATGATGATTAAGGCCATGATGATGATGATGAAGGACATGGTCATGATGATGATGATTAAGGCAATGATGATGATGATGATGAAGGATGTGGTCATGATGATGGACATGATGATGATGATGGGCATGATCCTGATGATGATGGTGATGGACACGATGATGATGATGATGATGGACATGGTCATGATGATGGTGATGGACATGATGATGATGATGGACATGATGATGATGATGGACGTGGTCATGATGATGATGGGCATGATCCTGATGATGATGATGATGATGATGGACATGGTCATTGTGATGATGATGAAGGCCATGGTCATGATGATGATGATGGGCATGATCCTGATCATGATGATGATGGTCCTCAAGTTTATGTGATGATGATGATGATGATGATGATGATGATGAAGAACATGATGATGATGGACATGATGATGAAGGCCATGGTCATGATGATGGACATCATGATGATGCTGATTAAGGCTATGATGATGATGATGGATGTGGTCATGATGATGATGATGGACATCATGATGATGATGATGGACATGATGATGATGATGGACATGATGATGATTATGGCCATAATGATGATGATGAAGGACATGATGATGATGATGATGAAGGCCATGATCCTGATGATGATGTTGGTCATGATCCTGATGATGATGATGATGGTCTTGATGTTGATGATGGTCTTCTCCTTGCAGGCCAGAGCGGCGCCGGCAACAACTGGGCCAAGGGCCACTACACCGAGGGGGCCGAGCTGGTCGACTCGGTCCTGGACGTGGTCCGCAAGGAGGCCGAGTCCTGCGACTGCCTCCAGGGCTTCCAGCTGACCCACTCCTTGGGCGGCGGCACGGGCTCGGGCATGGGGACCTTGCTGATCTCCAAGATCCGAGAAGAATACCCCGACCGCATCATGAACACCTTCTCGGTGGTCCCCTCCCCGAAGGTCTCCGACACGGTGGTGGAACCTTACAACGCCACCCTCTCGGTCCACCAGCTGGTGGAGAACACCGACGAGACCTACTGCATAGACAATGAAGCCCTCTACGACATCTGCTTCCGGACCCTCAAGTTGACCACCCCCACCTACGGAGACCTCAACCACCTGGTCTCGGCCACCATGTCCGGAGTCACCACGTGTCTCCGCTTCCCCGGCCAACTCAACGCCGACCTCCGCAAGCTGGCGGTCAACATGGTCCCCTTCCCCCGCCTCCACTTCTTCATGCCCGGCTTCGCCCCCTTGACCAGCCGAGGTAGTCAACAGTACCGGGCCTTGACCGTCCCCGAGTTGACCCAGCAGATGTTCGACGCCAAGAACATGATGGCCGCCTGTGACCCGCGCCACGGCCGCTACCTCACGGTGGCCGCCGTCTTCCGGGGCAGGATGTCCATGAAGGAGGTGGACGAGCAGATGCTGAACGTCCAGAACAAGAACTCCTCCTACTTCGTGGAGTGGATCCCCAACAACGTGAAGACCGCCGTCTGCGACATCCCGCCCCGGGGCCTCAAGATGTCCGCCACCTTCATCGGCAACTCCACCGCCATCCAGGAGCTCTTCAAGAGGATCTCGGAGCAGTTCACCGCCATGTTCCGGCGGAAGGCCTTCCTCCACTGGTACACGGGGGAAGGGATGGACGAGATGGAGTTCACCGAGGCCGAGAGCAACATGAACGACCTGGTCTCGGAGTACCAGCAGTACCAGGACGCCACCGCCGAGGAGGAGGGGGAGTTTGAGGAGGAGGCCGAGGAGGAGGCCGCCTAGGAGGACCCAGAACGACCACAACCACCCATCCCCATCCACCTTCTCCTTCAGATGTTCCATGTTGACCTTCTTCCGATGTTCTTCAGATGTTTCCTCAAAAGTTGAGCCTTCCATCTTCTCCTTCAGATGTTCCTCAGAAGTTCTTCAGATGTTTCCTTCCATCTTGGATCTCCATTCGTCTTCAGGTGTTTCCTTCCATCTTCTCCTTCCAACGTTCTTCAGATGTTCTTCAGATGTTTCCTTCCATGCTCTCCTTCAGATGTTCCTCAGATGGTTCCTTCCATGGTGGTTCTCCATCCTGACCTTCCACCTTGCTTCCAAGTTCTCACCAAGATGTCCTTCAGATGTCTCCTCCCATGGTGACCCTGCCATGTTCTTCAGATGGTTCCTTCCATGTTCTCCTTCAGATGTTTCCTTCCATGGTGACCTTCCATGTTCTTCAGATGTTTCCTTCCATGGTGGTCCTCCATTCCAACGTTCCACCTTGATTCCAAGATCTCACCAAGATGTCCTTCAGATGTTTCCTCCCATCTTCTCCCTCAGATGTTCCTTCAGATGTTTCCTTCCATGGTGGTTCTCCATCCTGACCTTCCATGTTCTTACCAGGTTCTCCTTCAGATGTTTCCTTCCATGGTGGCTCTCCATCCTGACCTTCCACCTTGCTTCCATGTTCTCACCAAGATGTCCTTCAGATGTCTCCTCCATGTTCTTAAGATGTTTCCTTCCATGGTGGCTCTCCATCCTGACCTTCCACCTTGCTTCCATGTTCTCACCAAGTATTCCTTCAGATGTCCTTCAGATGTTTCCTTCCGTGGTGACCTTCCATCCTGACGTTCCACCTTGGATCCATGTTCTCACCAGGATGTTCTTCAGATGCTTCCTCTCATGGTGACCCTTCCATCTTCTTCAGATGTTTCCACTCATGGTGACTCTTCCATGTTCTCCTTCAGATGTTCTCCAGATGTTCCCTCCCACGTGGACCCTTCCACCTTCTCCCGCTTCTGGCCTCCCAGCTCCTCCTTTCCATGGATCCCCACCAACGTCAAGACCGCCCTCCGCGACATCCCGCCCCGGGGCCTCAAGATGTCCGCCACCTTCATCGGCAACTCCACCGCCATCCAGGAGCTCTTCAAGAGGATCTCGGAGCAGTTCACCGCCATGTTCCGCCGGAAGGCCTTCCTCCACTGGTACACGGGGGAAGGCATGGACGAGATGGAGTTCACCGAGGCCGAGAGCAACATGAACGACCTGGTCTCGGAGTACCAGCAGTACCAGGACGCCACCGCCGAGGAGGAGGGGGAGTTTGAGGAGGAGGCCGCCTAGGAGGACCCATAACTACCACAACCACCCATCCCCATCCATGTTCTCCTTTTGACCTTCCATCTTCTCCTTCAGATGTTCCTCAGATGTTCTTCAGATGTTTACTCAAAGGTTGAGCTTTCCATCTTCTTCAGATGTTTCCTCAAAGGTCAAGCCTTCCATCTTCTCCTTCAGATGTTCCTCAGAAGTTCTTCAGATGTTTCCTCAAAGGTCGAGCCTTCCATCTTCTCCTTCAGATGTTCCTCAGATGTTCTTCAGATGGTTCCTTCCATGTTCTCCTTCAGATGTTTCCTTCCATGGTGACCTTCCATGTTCTTCAGATGTTTCCTTCCATGGTGGCTCTCCATCCTGAGCTTCCATGTTCTTACCAGGTTCTCCTTCAGATGTTCTTCAGATGTTTCCTCAAAGGTTGAGCCTTCCATCATCTTCTTCAGATGTTCCTCAGATGTTTCCTCAAAAGTTGAGCCTTCCATCTTCTCCTTCAGATGTTCTTCAGATGTTTCCTCAAAGGTTGAGCCTTCCATCTTCTTCAGATGTTCCTCAGATGTTCTTCAGATGGTTCCTTCCATGTTCTCCTTCAGATGTTTCTTTCCATGGTGGCACTCCATCCTGACTTCCGTCTCGGTTCAAAGTTCTCACCAAGTTTTCCTTCAGATGTTCTTCAGATGTTTCCTTCCATGGTGACCTTCCATCCTGACGTTCCACCTTGGATCCATGTTTTCACCAGGATGTTCTTCAGATGTTTCCACTCATGGTGACCCTTCCATCTTCTTCAGATGTTTCCACTCATGGTCACCCTTCCACGTTCTCCTTCCCATGTGGACCTTCCCATGTTCTCCTTCAGATGTTCTTCAGATGTTCTTCTGCCCTCCCAGCTCCTCCTTCCCATGGATCCCCAACAACGTCAAGACCGCCCTCTGCGACATCCCGCCGAGGGGACTCAAGATGTCCGCCACCTTCATCGGCAACTCCACCGCCATCCAGGAGCTCTTCAAGAGGATCTCGGAGCAGTTCACCGCCATGTTCCGCCGGAAGGCCTTCCTCCACTGGTACACGGGGGAAGGGATGGACGAGATGGAGTTCACCGAGGCCGAGAGCAACATGAACGACCTGGTCTCGGAGTACCAGCAGTACCAGGACGCCACCGCCGAGGAGGAGGGGGAGTTTGAGGAGGAGGCCGAGGAGGAGGCCGCCTAGGAGGACCCATAACGACCACAACCACCCATCCCCATCCATGTTGACCTTCCATCTTCTCCTTCAGATGTTCTTCAGATGTTTCCTCAAAAGTTGAGCCTTCCATCTTCTCTTTCAGATGTTCCTCAGATGTTCTTCAGATGTTTCCTCAAAGGTCGAGCCTTCCATCTTCTCCTTCAGATGTTCCTCAGGTGTTCTTCAGATGGTTCCTTCCATGTTCTCCTTCAGATGTTTCCTTCCATGGTGACCTTCCATGTTCTTCAGATGTTTCCTCAAAGGTTGAGCCTTCTTCTTCAGATGTTCTTCAGATGTTTCCTCAAAGGTTGAGCCTTCCATCTTCCTCAGATGTTCTTCAGATGTTTCCTCAAAGGTCGAGCCTTCCATCTTCTCCTTCAGATGTTCTCCAGATGTTTCCTTCCACGTTCTCCATCAGATGTCCTTCAGATGTTTCCTTCCATGGCGATCTTCCATCCTGACGTTCCACCTCGGATCCATGTTCTCACCAGGATGTTCTTCAGATGTTTCCTCTCATGGTGACCCTTCCATCTTCTTCAGATGTTTCCACTCATGGTGACCCTTCCACGTTCTCCTTCCCATGTTCTCCTTCAGATGTTCTCCAGATGTTCCCTCCCACGTGGACCCTTCCACCTTCTCCAGCTCCTGGCCTCCCAGCTCCTCCTTCCCATGGATCCCCACCAACGTCAGGACCGCCGTCTGCGACATCCCGCCCCGGGGCCTCAAGATGTCCGCCACCTTCATCGGCAACTCCACCGCCATCCAGGAGCTCTTCAAGAGGATCTCGGAGCAGTTCACCGCCATGTTCCGGCGGAAGGCCTTCCTCCACTGGTACACGGGGGAAGGGATGGACGAGATGGAGTTCACCGAGGCCGAGAGCAACATGAACGACCTGGTCTCGGAGTACCAGCAGTACCAGGACGCCACCGCCGAGGAGGAGGGGGAGTTTGAGGAGGAGGCCGAGGAGGAGGCCGCCTAGGAGGACCCAGAACGACCACAACCACCCATCCCCATCCATCTTCTCCTTTTGACCTTCCATCTTCTCCTTCAGATGTTCCTCAGATGTTCCTCAGAAGTTCTTCAGATGTTTCCTTCCATGTTCTCCTTCAGATGTTCCTCAGATGTTCCTCAGAAGTTCTTCAGATGTTTCCTTCCATCTTGGATCTCCGTTCGTCTCCAGGTGTTTCCTTGCATCTTCTCCTTCCAATGTTCTTCAGATGTTCTTCAGATGTTTCCTTCCATCTTCTCCTTCCAATGTTCTTCAGATGGTTCCTTCCATGCTGGCTCTCCATCCTGACCTTCCACCTTGCTTCCATGTTCTCACCAAGATGTCCTTCAGATGTCTCCTCCCATGGTGACCCTGCCATGTTCTTCAGATGGTTCCTTCCATGTTCTCCTTCAGATGTTTCCTTCCATGGTGACCTTCCATGTTCTTCAGATGTTTCCTTCCATGGTGGTCCTCCATTCCAACGTTCCACCTTGATTCCAAGATCTCACCAAGATGTCCTTCAGATGTTTCCTCCCATCCTCTCCTTCAGATGTTCCTTCAGATGGTTCCTTCCATGGTGGTTCTCCATCCTGACCTTCCATGTTCTTACCAAGTTCTCCTTCAGATGTTTCCTTCCATGGTGGCTCTCCATCCCGACCTTCCACCTTGCTTCCATGTTCTCGCCAAGATGTCCTTCAGATGTCTCCTCCCATGGTGACCCTGCCATGTTCTTCAGATGTTTCCTTCCATGGTGATCTTCCATCCTGACGTTCCACCTTGGATCCATGTTCTCACCAGGATGTTCTCCAGATGTTTCCACTCATGGTGACCCTTCCATGTTCTCCTTCCCATAACCAGCAGTACCAGGACGCCACCGCCAAGGAGGAGGGGGAGTTTGAGGAGGAGGCCGAGGAGGAGGCCGCCTAGGAGGACCCAGAACTACCACAACCACCGGCTTTCCATTGACCCTTCCATGTTCTCCTTCAGATGTTCCTCAGAAGTTCTTCAGATGTTTCCATCCATCTTGGATCTCCGTTCGTCTCCAGGTGTTTCCTTGCATCTTCTCCTTCCAATGTTCTTCAGATGTTCTTCAGATGTTTCCTTCCATCTTCTCCTTCCAATGTTCTTCAGATGTTCTTCAGATGTTTCCTTCCATCTTCTCCTTCCAACGTTCTTCAGATGGTTCCTTCCATGCTGGCTCTCCATCCTGACCTTCTACCTTGCTTCCAAGTTCTCACCAGGATGTTCTTCAGATGTTCCTCAGATGGTTCCTTCCATGGTGGTCCTCCATCCTGACCTTCCACCTTGCTTCCATGTTCTCACCAAGATGTCCTTCAGATGTCTCCTCCCATGGTGACCCTGCCATGTTCTCCAGATGTTTCCTTCCATGGTGGCACTCCATCCTGACCTTCCACCTTGCTTCCATGTTCTCTCCAAGTTTTCCTTCAGATGTTCTTCAGATGTTTCCTTCCATGGTGATCTTCCATCCTGACGTTCCACCTTGGATCCATGTTCTCACCAGGATGTTCTTCAGATGTTTCCAGTCATGGTGACCCTTCCACGTTCTCCTTTCCACGTGGACCTTCCCATGTTCTTCAGATATTCTTCAGATGTTTCCTTCCATGTTTTCCTTCAGATGTTCTTCAGATGTTTCCTCCTCCCATGGTGACCTATCTTCTCCTTCAGATGTTCTTCAGATGCTTCCTTCCATGGTGGCCTTCCATCCCAACATTCCACCTTGATTCCATCTGATGTTCTTCAGATGTCCTTCAGATGTTTCCTTCCATGGTGTTCTTCCATCCTGACCTTCCATCTTGGATTCATGTTCTCATCAGCTTTCTTCAGATGCTTCCTTCCATGGTGGTCCTCCATTCCAACGTTCCACCTTGATTTCAAGATCTCACCAAAATGTCCTTCAGATGTTTCCTGCCATCTTCTCCTTCAGATGTTCCTTCAGATGCTTCCTTCCATGGTGCTTCTCCATCCTGACCTTCCATATTGGATCCATGTCCTCACCAAGATGTCCTTCAGATCTTTCCTTCCATGTTGACCCTTCCATCTTCTTCAGATGTTCTTCAGATGTTCTTCAGATGTTTCCTTCCATGTTCTCCTTCGGATGTTCCTCAGATGTTCCTCAGATTGTTCCTTCCATGGTGTCTCTCCATCCTGACATTGGTTCTCCATCCTGACCTTCCATCTTGGATCCATCTTCTCACCAGCTTCTTCTTCAGATGTTCTTCAGATGTTTCCACTCATGGTGACCCTTCTATCTTCTCCATCAGATGTTCTTCAGATGTTCCCTTCCATGATGGTTCTCCATTCAGACGTTCCACCTCGGTTCCATCTTCTCACCAGCTGATTTCCTAGAAGGTCCTCCACGACGTTCTTCTCCTCCCGTTGGCTTCCTAGAAGGTCACCTCTCCCCTCGGTCCTCCACTACGTTCTCCTGACTCCTAGAAGGTCACCTCTCCCCTTGGTCCTCCACTACGTTCTCCTGACTCCTAGAAGGTCACCTCTCCACTCGGTCCTCCAGGACGCTCTTCTCCCGTTTCCTAGAAGGTCACCTCTCCTCTCAGAAGGAACCTCACGGCGTTCTTCCTGCTTTCCTAGAAGGTCCTCCACGATCTTCTACACCCAACGACTCCTGTTTCCTAGAAGGTCACCTCTCAGTCCTCCAGGACGGTCTTCTGCTGCTTGTTTCCTAGAAGGTCACCTCTCCACCATCTTCCTGGTTTCCTAGAAGGTTCCCTCGGTCCTCCAAGATGCTCCTGTTTCCTAGAAGGTCACCTCCCCTTGGAAGGAACCTCTCTACGCTCTTCCTGGTTTCCTAGAAGGTCCTCCACGATGGACACCACCTGTTTGTTTCCTAGAAGGTCACCTCTCCCCTCGGAAGGAACCTCTCTACGCTCTTCCTGCTTTCCTAGAAGGTCCTCCAAGACGATCTTATCCTCCCGTTTGTTTCCTAGAAGGTCACCTCTTGGTCCTCCAAGCCATTCTCCCGACTGCTGTTTCCTAGAAGGTCACCTCTCCCCTCGGTCCTCCAAGCTGTTTCCTAGAAGGTCACCTCTCCTTGGAAGGAACCTCTCGACCCTCTTCCTGCTTTCCTAGAAGGTCCTCCTAGACGATCTTATCCTCCCGTTTGTTTCCTAGAAGGTCATCTCTCTACGCTCTTCCTGCTTTCCTAGAAGGACCTCCACATGTTCTCACAACCG
This sequence comes from Podarcis filfolensis, assembly GCF_964270895.1. Taxonomy (NCBI): domain Eukaryota; kingdom Metazoa; phylum Chordata; class Lepidosauria; order Squamata; family Lacertidae; genus Podarcis; species Podarcis filfolensis. The sequence goes on from NW_028149448.1 coordinate 51,742, forward strand.
CTCCTGTTTCCTAGAAGGTCACCTCTCAGTCCTCCAGGACGTTCTTCAGCTGCCGTTGGTTTCCTAGAAGGTCCCCTCTCCCCTCGGTCCTCCAAGATGCTCCTGTTTCCTAGAAGGTCACCTCCCCTCGGAAGGAACCTCTCGACCCTCTTCCTGCTTTCCTAGAAGGTCCTCCAAGACGATCTTATCCTCCCGTTTGTTTCCTAGAAGGTCACCTCTTGGTCCTCCAAGCCATTCTTCTGACTGCTGTTTCCTAGAAGGTCACCTCTCAACGCTCTTCCTGCTTTCCTAGAAGGTCCCCCACGCCACGATGTCCTGCTCCCGACGGTTCCTGTTTCCGAGAAGGTCACCTCTCAGTCCTCCAGGACGTTCTCCTGAACCAATGGCTCCTGTTTCCTAGAAGGTCACCTCTCCCCTCGGTCCTCCAAGATGTTCCTGTTTCCTAGAAGGTCACCTCCCCTTGGAAGGAACCCCTGTACCTGCCTCTTGGTTTCCTAGAAGGTCCTCCAGGACGTTCTTCAGCTCCTGTTTGTTTCCTAGAAGGTCACCTCTGCCCTCGGTCCTCCAAGACGTCCGTTTCCTGGAAGCTCACCTCTCTACGCTCTCCCTGCTTTCCTAGAAGGACCTCCACACGTTCTCCCAACCACTACCTGTTTCCTAGAAGGTCACCTCTCAGTCCTCCAGGACATTCTTCAGCTGCCGTTGGTTTCCTAGAAGGTCACCTCCCCTTGGAAGGAACCCCTCTACCCGCCTCTTGGTATTCTAGAAGGTCCTCCACGACGTTCTACAGCTCCTGTTGGTTTCCTAGAAGGTCACCTCTCCCCTCGGTCCTCCAAGATGTTCCTATTTCCTAGAAGGTCACCTCCCCTTGGAAGGAACCCCTCTACCCGCCTCTTGGTATCCTAGAAGGTCCTCCACGACAGCTCCTGTTTGTTTCCTAGAAGGTCACCTCTCAGTCCTCCAGGACGTTCTTCAGCTGCTGTTGGTTTCCTAGAAGGTCACCTCTGCCCTCGGTCCTCCAAGACGTCCCTGTTTCCTGGAAGCTCACCTCTCTACGCTCTTCCTGCTTTCCAAGAAGGTCACCTCTC
>NW_028149448.1:57829-80329 GCF_964270895.1 Podarcis filfolensis
GGGTTCGAATCTGCGGCAAAACTCCAGCAATCTGGGTTTGAGTCAAGACCCCAGGAATCCGGGTTCGAATCCAGGGCAAAACCCCAGGAATCCGGGTTCCAATCTGTGCCAGGACCCCAAAAATCCAGGTTTGAGTCTGGGTTCGAATTCAGGACAATACCCCAGGAATCCGGGTTCGAATCCCAGTAAAGACCCCAGGAATCCGGGTTTGAACCCAGAACGAGACCCAAGGAATCCGGGTTCGAATCCAGTGCAAAACCCCAGGAATCCGGGTTCGAATTTGAGTCAAGACCCCAGGAATCCAGGTTTGAATCTGGGTTCGAATTCAAAATGAGACCCCAGGAATCTGGGTTCGAATCCAGAACGAGACTCCAGGAATCCGGGTTCGAATTTAAGTCAAGTGCCCAGGAATCCGGGTTCGAATTTGAGTCAAGAGCCCAGGAATCCGGGTTCAAATCCCAGTAAAGACCCCAGGAATCCGGGTTCAAATCCCAGTAAAGACCCCAGGAATCCGGGTTTGAATCTGGGTTCGAATCCAAAACGAGACCCCAGGAATCCAGGTTCGAATCCGGGGCAAAACCCCAGGAATCCAGGTTCGAATTTCAGTCAAGACCACAGGAATCTGGGTTCGAATCTGAACCAGGTCCCCAAGAATCCAGGTTTGAGTCTGGGTTCGAATTCAGGACAATACCCCAGGAATCCGGGTTCGAATCCCAGTAAAGACCCCAGGAATCCGGGTTTGAACCCAGAACGAGACCCAAGGAATCCGGGTTCGAATCCAGTGCAAAACCCCAGGAATCCGGGTTCGAATTTGAGTCAAGACCCCAGGAATCCAGGTTTGAATCTGGGTTCGAATTCAAAACGAGACCCCAGGAATCCGGATTCAAATCCCAGTAAAGACTCCAGGAATCCGGGTTCGAATTTGAGTCAGGACCCCAAGAATCCAGGTTTGAATCCGGGTTCAAACCCAGAACGAGACCCCAGGAATCCGTGTTCGAATTCAAAACGAGACCCTAGGAATCCGGGTCCAAATCCGGGTTCAAATCCCAGTAAAGACCCCAGGAATCTGGGTTAGAATCTGGGGCAAAACCCCAGGAATCCGGGTTCGAATTTGAGTCAATTGCCCAGGAATCCGGGTTCGAATCCAGAACGAGACCCCAGGAATCCGGGTTTGAATCTGGGCCAGTACCCCAAGAATCCAGGTTTGAATCTGGGTTCGAATTCAAAACGAGACCCCAGGAATCCGGGTTCGAATCTGGGCCAGGACCCCAAGAATCCAGGTTTGAATCTGGGTTCGAATTCAAAACGAGACCCCAGGAATCCGGGTTCGAATCCCAGTCAAGACCCCAGGAATCCGGGTTCGAATCCCAGTCAAGACCCCAGGAATCCGGGTTCAAATCCCAGTACAGACCCCAGGAATCCGGGTTTGAATCCCAGTAAAGACCCCAGTAAACCGGGTTCGAATCCAGAACGAGACCACAGGAATCCGGGTTCGAATCCGAGGCAAAACCCCAGCAATCCTGGTTTGAATTTGAGTCAATTGCCCAGGAATCCGGGTTCGAATCCAGAACGAGACCCCAGGAATCCGGGTTCGAATCCCAGTAAAGACCCCAGGAATCTGGGTTCGAATTCAGAACGAGACCCCAGGAATCCGGGTTCGAAAATGGGGCAAAACCCCAGGAATCCGGGTTCGAATCTGGGCCAGGACCCCAAGAATCCAGGTTTGAATCTGGGTTCGAATTCAAAACGAGACCCCAGGAATCCGGGTTCGAATCTCGGGCAAAACCCCAGGAATCCAGGTTTGAATTTGAGTCAATTGCCCAGGAATCCGGGTTCGAATCTGGAGCAGGACCACAGGAATCCGGGTTCGAATCCGGGGCAAAACCCCAGCAATCCGGGTTCGAATTTGCGTCAAGACCCCAGGAATCCGGGTTCGAATCTGGGTTCGAATCCAGAATGAGAGCCCAGGAATCCGGGTTCGAATCCCAGTAAAGACCCCAGGAATCTGGGTTCGAATCCCAGTAAAGACCCCAGGAATCCGGGTTCGAATGTGAGTCAAGACCCCAGGAATCCAGGTTTGAATCTGGGTTCGAATTCAAAAAGAGACCCCAGGAATCCGGGTTCGAATTCCAGTAAAGACCCCAGGAATCCGGGTTCGAATTCCAGTAAAGACCCCAGGAATCCAGGTTCGAATCTGGGGCAAAACCCCAGGAATCCGGGTTCGAATGTGAGTCAAGACCCCAGGAATCCAGGTTTGAATCTGGGTTCGAATTCAAAAAGAGACCCCAGGAATCCGGGTTCGAATTCCAGTAAAGACCCCAGGAATCCGGGTTCGAATTCCAGTAAAGACTCCAGGAATCCGGGTTCGAATTGGTTCGAATCCAGAACGAGACCCCAGCAATCCGGGTTCGAATTTGAGTCAAGACCCCAGGAATCCGGGTTCGAATCTGGGTTCGAATTCAAAACGAGACCCCAGGAATCCGGGTTCGAATCCCAATAAAGACCCCAGGAATCCGGGTTCGAATCTGGACCAGGACCCCAAAAATCCAGGTTTGAATCTGGGTTCGAATCCAGAACGAGACCCCATGAATCTGGGTTCGAATTTGAGTCAAGACCCCAGGAATCCGGGTTTGAATCTGGGTTCGAATCCAGAACAAGACCCCAGGAATCTGGGTTTGAATCCCAGTAAAGACCCCAGGAATCCGGGTTTGAATCTGGGTTCGAATCCAGAATGAGACCCCAGGAATCCGGGTTCGAATCTGGAGGAGGACCCCAAAAATCCGGGTTTGAATCTGGGTTCGAATTCAAAACGAGACCCCAGGAATCCGGGTTCGAATATGGGGCAAAACCCCAGGAATCTGGGTTTGAATTTGAGTCAAGACCCCAGGAATCCGGGTTCGAATCTGGACCAGGACCCCAAGAATCCTGGTTTGAATCTGGGTTCGAATCCAGAACGAGACCCCAGGAATCCGGGTTCGAATTGGAGTCAAGACCCCGACTTACTGGGCACAAATCCGGTGTAAAACGGCATCAATCCTCCGCTGGTGTAAATCTGATTATTCGGCCAATAGGTGCTTGGCAGCCGCTTGCCGAAACTATACATTGGACTCCTTAGCATTTCCTATGGGAGAAAAGACCCGGCTCAGGGTTCGAGCGCCTGGGAGTTGTAGCGCGCGGGTTGGCGGCTCATCTAGCCTGACTCCCTTTCAAGATCTGGATTTGACTCCGGATCCGGATCCACACCACTTCCCTGGATTTTGAACCCGGATCCGGATCGAGAACCGGGCGCCTGGGAGTTGCAGCGCGCGGGTTGGCGGGTCATCTAGCCTGACCCCCTTTCAAGATCTGGATTTGACCCCGGATCCGGATCCAGACCTGTTCCCTGGATTTTGAACCCGGATCCGGATCGAGAACCAGGCGCCTGGGAGTTGTAGCGCGCGGGTTGGCGGATCATCTAGCCTGACCCCCTTTCAAGATCTGGATTTGACCCCGGATCCAGATCCAGACCAGTTCCCCGGATTCAGATCCAGACCTTTCCCCCGGATCCTAATCTAGAACCGGGCGCCGGGGAGTCGTAGTGCTCGGCGGCGCCGGGTCCTACACCTTGAACCCGGATCCAGATTTGCCCCCAGGTCCGGATCCGGACTTGACCCCAGTTCCGGATCCAGACTTGATCCTGGATTCGGATCCAGACCTTGTCCCCGGATTTTGAACCGGGCGCCTGGGAGTTGTAGCGCTGGCGCCGCTGGGTCCTGCAGCTTGAACCCGGATCCGGATCTTTTCCCCACTGGATCCGGATCCGGAATTGACCCCGGATCCGGATCTAGACCTTTTCCCCTGACCCGGATCTGGAACCGGGCGCCTGGGAGTTGTAGCGCACGGGTTGGCGGGTCATCTAGCCTGACCGCCTTCCCGAATCCGGACTTAACTCCGGATCCAGACTTGACCCTGGATCCAGATCCAGACCTTGTCCCCGTATCTGGATCTGGAACCGGGCGCCTGGGAGTTGTAGCGCACAGCGGCGCCTGGTCCTCCAGCTTGAACCCAGATCCAGATTTGCCCCCAGATCCGGATCCGGACTTGACCCCGGTTCTGGATCCGGACTTGACCCTGGATCCGGATCCAGACCTTTTTCCCGGATCCGGATCGAGAACCGGGCGCCTGGGAGTTGTAGCGCACTGGTTGGCGGCTCATCTAGACTGACTCCCTTTCAAGATCTGGATTTGACCCCGGATCCGGATCCAGACCTATTCCCTGGATTTTGAACCCGGATCCGGATCGAGAACCGGGCGTCTGGGAGTTGTAGCGCGCGCCTTGGTGGGTCATCTAGCCTGACCCCCTTTCATGATCTGGACTTGACCCCCGATCCGGATCCAGACCAGTTCCGCGGATCCGGATCCAGACCTTTTCCCCCGGATCCAGATCGAGAACCGGGCGCCTGGGAGTTGTAGCGCGCACCTTGGTGGATCATCTAGACTGACTCCCTTTCAAGATCTGGATTTGACCCCGGATCCGGATCCAGACCTGTTCCCCGGATTTGGATCTAGACCTTTTCCCCGGATCTAGAACCAGGCGCCTGGGAGTTGTAGCGCGCGGGTTGGCGGATCATCTAGACTGACTCCCTTTCAAGATCTGGATTTGACCCCGGATCCGGATCCAGACCTATTCCCCGGATTTTGAACCCGGATCCGGATCTAGAACCGGGCGCCTGGGAGTTGTAGCGCGCGCCTTGGTGGGTCATCTAGCCTGACCCCCTTTCATGATCTGGACTTGACCCCCGATCCGGATCCAGACCAGTTCCGCGGATCCGGATCCAGACCTTTTCCCCCGGATCCAGATCGAGAACCGGGCGCCTGGGAGTTGTAGCGCGCACCTTGGTGGATCATCTAGACTGACTCCCTTTCAAGATCTGGATTTGACCCCGGATCCGGATCCAGACCTGTTCCCCGGATTTGGATCTAGACCTTTTCCCCGGATCTAGAACCAGGCGCCTGGGAGTTGTAGCGCGCGGGTTGGCGGATCATCTAGACTGACTCCCTTTCAAGATCTGGATTTGACCCCGGATCCGGATCCAGACCTATTCCCCGGATTTTGAACCCGGATCCGGATCTAGAACCGGGCGCCTGGGAGTTGTAGCGCGCGGGTTGGCGGCTCATCTAGACTGACCCCCTTTCAAGATCTGGATTTGACCCCGGATCCGGATCCAGACCAGTTCCCCGGATTCGGATCCAGACCTTTCCCCCGGATCCGGATCTAGAACTGGGCGCCTGGGAGTTGTAGCGCGCGGGTTGGTGGGTCATCTAGACTGACTCCCTTTCAAGATCTGGATTTGACTCCGGATCTGGATCCAGACCAGTTCCCCGGATTGGGATCCAGACCTTTCCCCCCGGATCCTAATCTAGAACCGGGCGCCAGGGAGTTGTAGCGCTCGGCGGCGCCTGGTCCTCCACCTTGAACCCGGATCCAGATTTGTCCCCGGTTCCGGATCCAGACTTGACCCTGGATCCGGATTCAGACCTTTTCCCCAGATCCGGATCTAGAACCGGGTGGCTGGGAGTCGTAGCGCTCGGCGGCGCCGGGTCCTCCACCTTGAACCCGGATCCAGATTTGCCCCCAGGTCCGGATCCGGACTTGACCCCAGTTCCGGATCCAGACTTGATCCTGGATTCGGATCCAGACCTTGTCCCCGGATTTTGAACCGGGCGCCTGGGAGTTGTAGCGCTCGGCGGCGCCGGGTCCTCCACCTTGAACCCGGATCCAGATTTGCCCCCGGTTCCGGATCCGGACTTGACCCCGGATCCAGATCTAGACCTTTTCCCCGGATCCGGATCGAGAACCGGGCGCCTGGGAGTTGTAGCGCGCGGATTGGCAGGTCATCTAGCCTGACCCCCTTTCAAGATCTGGATTTGACCCCGGATCCGGATCCAGACCTATTCCCCGGATTTTGAACCCGGATCCGGATCGAGAACCAGGCGCCTGGGAGTTGCAGCGCGCGGGTTGGTGGGTCATTTAGACTAACCCCCTTTCAAGATCTGGATTTGACCCCGGATCCGGATCCAGACCTATTCCCCGGATTTTGAACCCGGATCCGGATCGAGAACCGGGCGCCTGGGAGTTGTAGCGCGCGGGTTGGCGGCTCATCTAGCCTGACTCCCTTTCAAGATCTGGATTTGACCCCGGATCCGGATCCAGACCTGTTCCCCGGATTCGGATCCAGACCTTTCCCCCGGATCCGGATCTAGAACCGGGCGGCTGGGAGTCGTAGCGTTCGACGGCGCCTGGTCCTCCACCTCGAACCCGGATCCAGATTTGCCCCCAGATCCGGATCCGGACTTGACCAGGGTCAAGTCCGGATCCGGATTCAGACCTTGTACCCGGATCCAGATCGAGAACCGGGCGGCTGGGAGTCGTAGCGTTCGGTGGCGCCGGGTCCTCCGGTTTGAACCCGGATCCGGACCTTCCCCATCCGGATCTGGATTTGACCCCGGATCCGGATCCAGACCTTGTTCCCAGATCTAGAACCGGGCGCCGGAATCCGGGTTCGAATCTGGGGCAAAACCCCAGGGATCTGGGTTCGAATTTGAGTCAAGACCCCAGGAATCCGGGTTCAAATCCCAGTAAAGACACCAGGAATCCGGGTTCGAATCTGGGGCAAAACCCCAGGAATCCGGGTTCGAATCCGGGGCAAAACCCCAGGGATCTGGGTTCGAATTTGGGTCAAAACCCCAGGAATCCGGGTTCAAATCTGGGTTCGAATTCAAAACGAGACCCTAGGAATCTGGGTTCGAATCTGGGGCAAAACCCCAGGAATCCGGGTTCAAATCTGAGTCAATTGCCCAGGAATCCGGGTTCGAATTTGAGTCAATTGCCCAGGAATCCGGGTTCGAATTTGAGTCAATTGCCCAGGAATCCGGGTTCGAATCTGGAGCAGGACCACAGGGATCTGGGTTCGAATCCGGGGCAAAACCCCAGGGATCTGGGTTCGAATTTAAGTCAAAACCCCAGGAATCCGGGTTCAAATCTGGGTTCGAATTCAAAACGAGACTCCAGGAATCCGGGTTCGAATCTGGGGCAAAACCCCAGGAATCCGGGTTCAAATCTGGGTTCGAATTCAAAACGAGACTCCAGGAATCTGGGTTCGAATTTGAGTCAAAACCCCAGGAATCCGGGTTCGAATTTGAGTCAAGAGCCCAGGAATCCGGGTTCGAATTTGAGTCAAGACCCCAAGAATCCGGGTTCAAATCCCAGTAAAGACACCAGGAATCCGGGTTCGAATCTGGGGCAAAACCCCAGGAATCCGGGTTCGAATCTGGGGCAAAACCCCAGGGATCTGGGTTCGAATTTGGGTCAAGACCCCAAGAATCCGGGTTCAAATCCCAGTAAAGACACCAGGAATCCGGGATCGAATCTGGGGCAAAACCCCAGGAATCCGGGTTCGAATTTGAGTCAAAACCCCAGGAATCCGGGTTCAAATCCCAGTAAAGACACCAGGAATCCGGGTTCAAATCTGGGTTCGAATTCAAAACGAGACTCCAGGAATCCGGGTTCGAATTTGAGTCAAGAGCCCAGCAATCCGGGTTCGAATACCAGTAAAGACACCAGGAATCCGGGTTTGAATTTGGGGCAAAACCCCAGGGATCCGGGTTCGAATTTGAGTCAAAACCCCAGGAATCCGGGTTCAAATCTGGGTTGGAATTCAAAACGAGACCCTAGGAATCTGGGTTCGAATCCCAGTAAAAAACCCCAGGAATCCGGGTTCGAATCCAGAACGAGACCCCAGGAATCCGGGTTCGAATTTGAGTCAAGAGCCCAGGAATCCGGGTTCGAATTTGAATCAATTGCCCAGGAATCCGGGTTCGAATCTGGGTTCGAATTCAAAACGAGACCCTAGGAATCTGGGTTCGAATCCCAGTAAAAACCCCAGGAATCCAGGTTTGAATTTGAGTCAATTGCCCAGGAATCCGGGTTCGAATCCAGAACGAGACCCCAGGAATCCGGGTTCGAATTTGAGTCAAGACCCCAAGAATCCGGGTTCCAATCCCAGTAAAGACACCAGGAATCCGGGTTCGAATCTGGGGCAAAACCCCAGGAATCCGGGTTCGAATTTGAGTCGAAACCCCAGGAATCCGGGTTCGAATTCAAAATGAGACCCTAGGAATCTGGGTTCGAATCCGGGGCAAAACCCCAGGAATCCGGGTTCGAATCTGGGGCAAAACCCCAGGGATCTGGGTTCGAATCTGGGTTCGAATTCAGGACAATACCCCAGGAATCCGGGTTCGAATCCAGAACGAGACTCCAGGAATCCGGGTTCGACTCCGGGGCAAAACCCCAGCAATCCGGGTTCGAATTTGAGTCAAGAGCCCAGGAATCCGGGTTCGAATCCAGAACGAGACTCCAGGAATCCGGGTTCGAATTTGAGTCAAGAGCCCAGGAATCCGGGTTCGAATTTGAATCAATTGCCCAGGAATCCGGGTTCAAATCCAGAACGAGACCCCAGGAATCCGGGTTCGAATCTGGGGCAAAACCCCAGGAATCTGGGTTTGAATTTGAGTCAAAACCCCAAGAATCTGGGTTCAAATCCCAGTAAAGACACCAGGAATCCGGGTTCGAATCTGGGGCAAAACCCTAGCAATCCGGGTTCGAATTTGAGTCAAGAGCCCAGGAATCCGGGTTCGAATCCAGAACGAGACCCCAGGAATCCGGGTTCGAATTTGAGTCAATTGCCCAGGAATCCGGGTTCGAATTTGAGTCAATTGCCCAGGAATCCGGGTTCGAATCTGGTTCGAATTCAAAACGAGACCCTAGGAATCTGGGTTCGAATCCCAGTAAAAACCCCAGGAATCTGGGTTCGAATCCAGAACGAGACTCCAGGAATCCGGGTTCGAATTTGAGTCAAGAGCCCAGGAATCCGGGTTTGAATTTGAGTCAAGAGCCCAGGAATCCGGGTTCGAATTTGAATCAATTGCCCAGGAATCCGGGTTCGAATTTGAGTCAAGAGCTCAGGAATTCGGGTTTGACTTTGAGTCAATTGCCCAGGAATCCGGGTTCGAATCTGGGTTCGAATTCAAAACGAGACCCTAGGAATCCGGGTTCGAATCCCAGTAAAAACCCCAGGAATCCGGGTTCGAATCCAGAACGAGACTCCAGCAATCCGGGTTCGAATTTGAGTCAAGAGCCCAGGAATCCGGCTTCGAATTTGAGTCAATTGCCCAGGAATCCGGCTTCGAATCTGGAGCAAAACCCCAGGAATCCGGGTTCGAATCGGGAAAAACCCCAGCAATCCGGGTTTGAATTTGAGTCAAGACCCCAGGAATCCGGGTTCGAATCTGGGTTCGAATTCAAAACGAGACTCCAGGAATCCGGGTTCGAATCCAGAACGAGACTCCAGGAATCCGGGTTTGAATTTGAGTCAAGAGCCCAGGAATCCGGGTTCGAATTTGAGTCAAGAGCCCAGGAATCCGGGTTCGAATTTGAGTCAAGAGCCCAGGAATCCGGGTTCGAATTTGAATCAATTGCCCAGGAATCCGGGTTTGAATTTGAGTCAATTGCCCAGGAATCCGGGTTCGAATTTGAGTCAATTGCCCAGGAATCCGGGTTCGAATCTGGGTTCGAATTCAAAACGAGACCCTAGGAATCCGGGTTCGAATCCCAGTAAAAACCCCAGGAATCCGGATTCGAATTTGAGTCAATTGCCCAGGAATCCGGGTTCGAATCTGGGGCAAAACCCCAGGAATCCGGGTTCGAATTTGAGTCAATTGCCCAGGAATCCGGGTTCGAATCTGGAGCAGGACCACAGGAATCCGGGTTCGAATCCGGAGCAAAACCACAGCAATCTGGGTTCGAATTTGAGTCAAGACCCCAAGAATCCGGGTTCAAATCCCAGTAAAGATACCAGGAACCTGGGTTTGAACCCAGGACAAAACCCCAGGAATCCGGGTTCGAATCTAGAGCAGGACCACAGGAATCCGGGTTCGAATCCCGGTAAAGATACCAGGAACCTGGGTTTGAACCCAGGACAAAACCCCAGGAATCCGGGTTTGAATTTGAGTCAATTGCCCAGGAATCCGGGTTCGAATCTGGGGCAAAACCCCAGGAATCCGGGTTCGAATTTGAGTCAAGACCCCAAGAATCGGGGTTCAAATCCCAGTAAAGACACCAGGAATCCGGGTTCGAATCTGGGGCAAAACCCCAGGAACCCGGGTTCGAATTTGAGTCAAGACCCCAGGAATCCGGGTTCAAATCTGGGGCAAAACCCCAGCAATCCGGGTTCGAATTTGAGTCAAGAGCCCAGGAATCCGGGTTCGAATCCAGAACGAGACCCCAGGAATCCGGGTTCGAATCCGGGGCAAAACCCCAGGAATCTGGGTTTGAATTTGAGTCGAAACCCCAGGAATCCGGGTTCGAATTCAAAACGAGACCCTAGGAATCTGGGTTCGAATCCCAGTAAAAACCCCAGGAATCCGGGTTCGAATTTGAGTCAATTGCCCAGGAATCCGGGTTCGAATCTGGGTTCGAACTCAAAACGAGACCCTAGGAATCTGGGTTCGAATCCCAGTAAAAACCCCAGGAATCCGGGTTCGAATCCAGAACGAGACTCCAGGAATCCGGGTTCGACTCCGGGACAAAACCCCAGGAATCCGGGTTCGAATTTGATTCAATTGCCCAGGAATCCGGGTTCGAATTTGAGTCAAGAGCCCAGGAATCCGGGTTCGAATTTGAGTCAATTGCCCAGGAATCCAGGTTCGAATTTGAGTCAAGACCCCAAAAATCCGGGTTCAAATCCCAGTAAAGACACCAGGAATCTGGGTTCGAATTTGAGTCAATTGCCCAGGAATCCGGGTTCGAATTTGAGTCAAGACCCCAAGAATCCGGGTTCAAATCCCAGTAAAGACACCAGGAATCCGGGTTCGAATCCGGGGCAAAACCCCAGGAATCCGGGTTCGAATTTGAGTCAAGACCCCAAGAATCCGGGTTCAAATCCCAGTAAAGACACCAGGAATCCGGGTTCGAATCTGGGGCAAAACCCCAGGGATCCGGATTCGAATTTGAGTCAATTGCCCAGGAATCCGGGTTCAAATCTGGGGCAAAACCCCAGGGATCTGGGTTCGAATTTGAGTCAATTGCCCAGGAATCCGGGTTCAAATCTGGGGCAAAACCCCAGGAATCCGGGTTCAAATCTGGGTTCGAATTCAAAACGAGACTCCAGGAATCCGGGTTCGAATCCAGAACGAGACTCCAGGAATCCGGGTTCGATTCCGGGGCGAAACCCTAGCAATCCGGGTTCGAATTTGAGTCAATTGCCCAGGAATCCGGGTTCAAATCTGGGGCAAAACCCCAGGGATCTGGGTTCGAATTTGAGTCAATTGCCCAGGAATCCGGGTTCAAATCTGGGGCAAAACCCCAGGAATCCGGGTTCAAATCTGGGTTCGAATTCAAAACGAGACTCCAGGAATCCGGGTTCGAATCCAGAACGAGACTCCAGGAATCCGGGTTCGATTCCGGGGCGAAACCCTAGCAATCCGGGTTCGAATTTGAGTCAAGAGCCCAGGAATCCGGGTTCGAACCTGGGAGTTGTAGCGCACAGGTTGGCGTCTCATCTTGCCTGACTCCCTTTCAAGATCTGGATTTGACCCCGGATCCGGATCCAGACCACTTCCCCGGATCCGGATCCAGACCTTCTCCCCGGATCTAGAACCGGCCGCCGGCGCCTCCCGGGAGTTGTAGCGCGCGCACCTGGTTGCGGTCGAACTCGTCCATGGCGCCCTTGACCCCGGTGGTGTAGTTTTCTCCCATGATCCACGGGGAGCGAGGGATGTAGCCGGTGTAGCCTGCGGGCGGGAAACGTAGTTTTCAGGGCGCCCTTGAACCCGGAATTCCCAGAATTCCTAGATTTCTAGGGCGCCTGAACTACGTTTCCCGTGAATTCTAGTTTCCTGCCCTGAATTTCTAGAACTTCCTGGGAATTATAGTTTCCTCTCATAAATTTCTAGATTTCTTCCTGGGAATTCTAGTTTCCTCCCCTGAATTTCTAGATTTCTCCTTGCAGGGAATTCTAGTTTCCATGAATTTCTATATTTTTTCCTGGGAATTCTAGTTTCCTCCCCTGATTTTCTAGATTTCTCCTTCCTGGGAATTCTAGTTTCCTCCCCTGAATTTCTAGATTTCTCCTTCCTGGGAATTCTAGTTTCCTCCTTCCTGGGAATTCTAGTTTTCTCCCCTGATTTTCTAGATTTCTTCCTGGGAATTCTAGTTTCCTCCTCTGAATTTCTAGATTTCTCCTTCCTGGGAATTCTAGTTTTCTCCCCTGATTTTCTAGATTTCTTCTTGCAGGGATCTCTAGATCTCTTCCCAGAATTTCTAGTTTTCTTCCTGGGAATTCTAGTTTCCTCCCCTGAATTTCTAGATTTCTCCTTGCAGGGATCTCTAGATCTCTTCCCAGAATTTCTAGATTTCTTCCTGGGAATTCTAGTTTCCTCTCCTAAATTTCTAGATTTCTCCTTCCTGGGAATTCTAGTTTCCTCCTCTGAATTTCTAGATTTCTCCTTCCTGGGAATTCTAGTTTCCATGAATTTCTAGATTTTTTCCTGGGAATTCTAGTTTCCTCCCCTGAATTTCTAGATTTCTCCTTGCAGGGATCTCTAGATCTCTTCCCAGCATTTCTAGATCTCTCCCTTGAATTTCTAGATTTATCCCTGGGAATTCTAGTTTCCTCCTTCCCTGAATTTCTAGATTTCTCCTTCCTGGCAGGGATTTCTAGATTTCCAGAGATTTCTAGATTTCTGTCCAGGATTTCTAGCTCTCTTCTTGCAGGGATCTCTAGATCTCTTCCCAGGATTTATAAATCTGTTCCCTGAATTTCTAGATTTCTCCTTCCTGGGAATTCTAGTTTCCGTGAATTTCTAGATTTCTCCTTCCTGGGAATTCTAGTTTCCATGAATTTCTAGATTTTTTCCTGGGAATTCTAGTTTCCTCCCCTGAATTTTTACATTTCTCCTTGCAGGGATCTCTAGATCTCTTCCCAGAATTTCTAGATTTTTCCTGGGAATTCTAGTTTCCTCCCCTGAATTTCTAGATTTCTCCTTGCAGGGATCTCTAGATCTCTTCCCAGAATTTCTAGATTTCTTCCTGGGAATTCTAGTTTCCTCCCCTGAATTTCTAGATTTCTCCTTCCTGGGAATTCTAGTTTTCTCCCCTGAATTTCTAGATTTCTCCTTCCTGGGAATTCTAGTTTCCTCCCCTGAATTTCTAGATTTCTCCTTGCAGGGATCTCTAGATCTCTTCCCAGAATTTCTAGATTTCTTCCTGGGAATTCTAGTTTCCTCCCCTGAATTTCTAGATTTCTCCTTCCTGGGAATTCTAGTTTCCTCCCCTGAATTTCTAGATTTCTCCTTCCTGGGAATTCTAGTTTCCTCCCCTGAATTTCTAGATTTCTCCTTCCTGGGAATTCTAGTTTCCTCCCCTAAATTTCTAGATTTCTCCTTCCTGGGAATTCTAGTTTCCTCCCCTGAGTTTCTAGATTTCTCCTTGCAGGGATCTCTAGATCTCTCCCTTGAATTTCTAGATTTCTTCCTGGGAATTCTAGTTTCCTCCCCTGAATTTCTAGATTTCTCCTTCCTGGGAATTCTAGTTTCCTCCCCTGAGTTTCTAGATTTCTCCTTGCAGGGATCTCTAGATCTCTTCCCAGGATTTCTAGATTTCTTCCTGGGAATTCTAGTTTCCTCCCCTAAATTTCTAGATTTCTCCTTCCTGGGAATTCTAGTTTCCTCCCCTGAATTTCTAGATTTCTCCTTCCTGGGAATTCTAGTTTCCTCCCCTGAATTTCTAGATTTCTCCTTGCAGGGATCTCTAGATCTCTTCCCAGAATTTCTAGATTTTTTCCTGGGAATTCTAGTTTCCTCCCCTGAATTTCTAGATTTCTCCTTGCAGGGATCTCTAGATCTCTTCCCAGAATTTCTAGATTTCTTCCTGGGAATTCTAGTTTCCTCCCCTGATTTTCTAGATTTCTCCTTCCTGGGAATTCTAGTTTCCATGAATTTCTAGATTTCTTCCTGGGAATTCTAGTTTCCTCCCCTGAATTTCTAGATTTCTCCTTCCTGGGAATTCTAGTTTCCTCCTTCCCTGAATTTCTAGATTTCTCCTTTCTGGGAATTCTAGTTTCCGTGAATTTCTAGATTTCTTCCTGGGAATTCTAGTTTTCTCCCCTGAATTTCTAGATTTCTTCCTGGGAATACTAGATTTCTAGGGCGCCTGAACTACGTTTCCCGTGGATTCTAGATTTCTAGGGCGCCTGAACTACGTTTCCCGGGGATTCTAGATTTCTAGGGCGCCTGAACTACATTTCCCAGATCTCTCCTTTCCCAGATCTCTCCTTTCCAGGATGTCTAGATCTCTCCTTGCGGGGATTTCTAGATCTCTCCTTTCCAGGATGCCTAGATCTCTCCTTGCAGGGATTTCTAGATCTCTCCTTTCCAGGATGTCTAGATCTCTCCTTGCGGGGATTTCTAGATCTCTCCCTTCCAGGATGTCTAGATCTCTCCTTGCAGGGATTTCTAGATCTCTCCTTTCCAGGATGCCTAGATCTCTCCTTGCAGGGATTTCTATATCTCTCCTTTCCAGGATGTCTAGATCTCTCCTTGCGGGGATTTCTAGATCTCTCCCTTCCAGGATGTCTAGATCTCTCCTTGCAGGGATTTCTAGAACTCTCCTTTCCAGGATGTCTAGATCTCTCCTTGCGGGGATTTCTAGATCTCTCCTTTCCAGGATGTCTAGATCTCTCCTTGCGGGGATTTCTAGATCTCTCCCTTCCAGGATGTCTAGATCTCTCCTTGCGGGGATTTCTAGATCTCTCCTTTCCAGGATGTCTAGATCTCTCCTTGCAGGGATTTCTAGATCTCTCTTTTCCAGGATGTCTAGATCTCTCCTTGCAGGGATTTCTAGATCTCTCCTTTCCAGGATGTCTAGATCTCTCCTTGCAGGGATTCCTAGATCTCTCCATTCCAGGGTGTCTAGATCTCTCCTTGCAGGGATTTCTAGATCTCTCCTTTCCAGGATGTCTAGATCTCTCCTTGCAGGGATTTCTAGATCTCTCCTTCCCTGAATTTCTAGATTTCTCCTTCCTGGCAGGGATTTCTAGATTTCCAGAGATTTCTGTCAGGGATTTCTAGCTCTCTCCATGCAGGGATCTCTAGATCTCTTCCCAGGATTTCTAGATCTCTCCCTTGAATTTCTAGATTTATCCCTGGGAATTCTAGTTTCCATGAATTTCTAGATTTTTTCCTGGGAATTCTAGTTTCCTCCCCTGAATTTCTAGATTTCTCCTTGCAGGGATCTCTAGATCTCTTCCCAGAATTTCTAGATTTCTTCCTGGGAATTCTAGTTTGCTCCCCTGAATTTCTAGAACTTCCTGGGAATTCTAGATTTCTAGGGCGCCTGAACTACATTTCCCGGGGATTCTAGATTTCTAGGGCGCCTGAACTACGTTTCCCGTGAATCTAGAATTCATGGGAAACGTAGTTCAGGCGCCCTAGAATCTGGACCAGGACCCCAAAAACCCAGGTTTGAATCTGGGTTCGAATTCAAAACGAGACCCCAGGAATCCAGGTTTGAATCCAGTACGAGACCCCAGGAATCTGGGTTCGAATCCCAGTAAAGACCCCAAGAATCCGGGTTCAAATCCAGAACGAGATTCTAGGAATCCGGGTTCGAATCCCAGTAAAGACCCCAGGAATCCGGGTTCGAATCCCAGTAAAGACCCCAGGAATCCGGGTTCGAATCTGGGTTCGAATCTGTGGCAGAATCTAGAATTCACAAGAAACGTAGTTCAGGCGCCCTAGAAATCTAGAATCCCCAGGAAATGTAGTTCAGGCGCCCTAGAATCTGGAGCAGGACCCCAAAAATCCAGGTTTGAATCTGGGTTTGATTCCAGAACGAGATTCCAGGAATCCGGGTTTGAATCCGGGGCAAAACCGCAGCAATCCGGGTTCGAATTTGAGTCAAGAGCCCAGGAATCTGGGTTCAAATCCCAGTAAAGACCCCAGAAATCCGGGTTCGAATCCAGAACGAGACCCCAGAAATCCGGGTTCGAATCCAGAACGAGACTCCAGGAATCCGGGTTCGAGTCTGGGCCACAACCCCAAGAATCCAGGTTTGAATCTGAGTTCGAATTCAAAACTAGACCCCAGGAATCCGGGTTCGAATTTGAGTCAAGAGCCCAGGAATCCGGGTTCGAATTCAAAACGAGATTCCAGGAATCCGGGTTCGAATCCGGGGCAAAACCCAGCAATCTGGGTTCGAATTTGAGTCAAGACCCCAGGAATCCGGGTTCGAATCTGGGTTCGAATTCAAAACGAGACCCCAAGAATCCGGGTTCGAATTTGAGTCAAGAGCCCAGGAATCCGGGTTCAAATCCAGAACGAGACCCCAGGAATCTGGGTTCGAATCTGGGGCAGAATCTAGAATTCATGGGAAACATAGTTTAGGCGCCCTAGAAATCTAGAATTCCCGGGAAGAAATCTAGAAATTCAGGGAAGGAGGAAACTAGAATTCCCAGGAAGCAATCTAGAAATTCAGGGGAGGGATCTAGAAATCCTGGGAAGAGATCTAGAGATCCCTGCAAGGAGAGATCTAGAAATCCCGGACAGGAATCTAGAAATCTCTGGAAATCTAGAAATCCCTCCCAGGAAGGAGAAATCTAGAAATTCAGGGAAGGAGGAAACTAAAATTCCCAGGGATAAATCTAGAAATTCAGGGGAGAGATCTAGAAATCCCTGACAGAAATCTAGAAATCTCTGGAAATCTAGAAATCCCTGCAAGGAGAAATCCAGATAATCTAATGAGAAATCTAGAAATCACCACAAGGAGAAACCTAGGAATCCAAAGAGAAATCTAGAAATTCCTACAAGACATATAGAAATCTCTGGGAATCTAGAAATCCAGGGAAGGAGAGATCTAGAAATCCCTGCAAGGAGAAATCTAGAAATTTCTACAAGAGATCTAGAGATCCCTGCAAGGAGAGAGCTAGAAATCCCTGACAGAAATCTAGAAATCTCTGGAAATCTAGAAATCCCTGCCAGGAAGGAGAAATCTAGAAATTCAGGGGAGAGATCTAGAAATCCCTGTCAGAAATATGGAAATCTAGAAATCCCTGCAAGGAGAGATCTAGAAATCCCTGCAAATAGGAAACTAGAATTCCCAGGGAGAAATCTAGAAATTCCTACAAGAGATCTAGAGATCCCTGCAAGGAGAGATCTAGAAATCCCTGCAAATAGGAAACTAGAATTCCCAGGAAGGAGAAATCTAGAAATTCAGGGGAGAAATCTAGAAATCCCTGTCAGAAATCTGGAAATCTAGAAATCCCTGCAAGGAGAGATCTAGAAATCCCTGCAAATAGGAAACTAGAATTCCCAGGGAGAAATCTAGAAATTCCTACAAGACATATATAAATCTCTGGAAATCTAGAAATCCAGGGAAGGAGAAATCTACAAATCCCTGCAAGGAGAAATCCAGATAATCTAGATCTAGACCTCATGGGAAGGAGAGATCTAGAAATCCCTGCAAGGAGAGATCTAGAAATCCCTGACAGAAATCTAGAAATCTCTGGAAATCTAGAAATCCCTGCAAGGAGAAATCCAGATAATCTAATGAGAAATCTAGAAATCACCACAAGGAGAAATCTAGGAATCCAAAGAGAAATCTAGAAATCCCCGCAAGGAGAAATCTAGGGATTTCTGGCTGGAGGCGGGGCTTCTAGAGGAAGAGGCGGGGCTTCTGGGGGAAGGGGCGGGGCCTACCAGAAATGGCCTTCCTCTGGACCAGGTTGGGGGCGTCCATCTTGGGGGTGCGGTCAAAGCGGCAGATGTCCGTCGTCTCGGTGGGCGGCGGGAGGGGCGTGGCCTCGATCCGGGTCGTCTGGGGGCGGAGTCAGAGAGGGGCGGAGTCAGAGAGGGGGATCCAGAAATCCCCGCCAGGAGAAATCTAGAAATCTCTTCCGGAAGTCGAGAAATCCCTGCAAGTAGAAATCTAGAAATCCCCGCCAGGAAACATCAGGAGAAATCTAGAACTCCCTGCCAGAATAAATCTAGACATCTTTGCCAAGAGAAATCCAGAAATCCCCGCAAGCAGAAATCTAGAACTCACTTCCAGAAATCTAGAACTCGCTTCCAGAAATCCCCGCAAGCAGAAATCTATAACTCACTTCCAGAAATCTAGAACTCACTTCCAGAGATCCAGAGATCCCCGCAAGCAGAAATCTAGAACTCACACCCAGAAATCTAGAAATCCCTGCAAGCAGAAATCTAGAACTCACTTCCAGAAATCCCCGCAAGAAGAAATCTAGAGCTCACATCCAGAAACCTATAACTCGCTTCCGGAAATCTAGAACTCGCCTTCAGAAATCTAGAACCCACTTCCAGAAATCAAGAACGCAGCTCCAGAAATCTAAAACTCACTTCCAGAAATCTAGAAATCCCCGCAAGCAGAAATCTAGAAACCAGGGGAAATCTGGAACCCCCCACAAACAGAAATCTAGAACTCACTTCCAGAAATCGAGAAATCCCTGCAAGCAGAAATGTGGAAACCAGGGAAAAATCTGGAACTCCCCGCAAGCAGAAATCTAGAACTCACTTCCAGCAATCTAGAAATCCCCTCAAGCAGAAATCTAGAAACCAGGGAAAAATCTGGAACTCCCCACAAGCTGAAATTTAGAGCTCACTTACAGAAATCTAGAAATACCCGCAAGCAGAAATCTAGAACTCACTTCCAGAAATCTAGAAACCAGGGAAAATCTGGAACTCCCCGCAAGCAGAAATCTAGAACTCACTTCCAGAAATCCAGAAATCCCCGCAAGCAGAAATCTAGAACTCACTCCCAGAAATCTAGAACTCACTTCCAGAAATCTAGAACTCGCTTCCAGAAATCCCCGCAAGCAGAAATCTATAACTCACTTCCAGAAATCTAGAACTCACTTCCAGAAATCTAGAAATCCCCGCAAGCAGAAATCTAGAGCTCACTTCCAGAAATCTAGAACTCACTTCCAGAGATCCAGAGATCCCCGCAAGCAGAAATCTAGAAATCCCTGCAAGCAGAAATCTAGAAACCAGGGAAAATCTAGAAATCCCCGCAAGCAGAAATCTAGAAGTCACTCCCGGAAACCTATAAGTCCCCGCAAGCAGAAATCTAGAAACCAGGGGAAAATCTAGAACTCGCATCCAGAAATCCCCACAAGCAGAAATCAAGAGCTCACTCCCAGAAATCTAGAAATCCCTGCAAGCAGAAATCTAGAAATCCCTGCAAGGAGAAATCTAGAAATCAGCCCCAAAAAATTCTAGAAATCCCCACCAGGAAAAATCTAGAACTCCCCGCAAGCAGAAATCTAGAACTCACTTCCAGAAATCTAGAAATCCCCGCAAGCAGAAATATAGAACTCACTCCTAGAAATCTAGAACTCACTTTCAGAAATCTAGAACTCCCCGCAAGCAGAAATCTAGAACTCACTTCCAGAAATCTAGAGCTCACTTCCAGAAATCTAGAAATCCCCGCAAGCAGAAATCTAGAAATCCCTGCAAGCAGAAATCTAGAAACCAGGGAAAATCCGGAATTCACTGCAAGCAGAAATCTAGAACTCACTCCCAGAAATCTAGAAATCCCCGCATGCAGAAATCTAGAACTCCCAGAAATCTATAACTCACCACAAGCAGAAATCTAGAGCTCACTTGCAGAAATCTAGAAATCCCCGCAAGCAGAAATCTAGAGCTCACTTCCAGAAATCTAGAAATCCCCGCAAGCAGAAATCTAGAGCTCACTTCCAGAAATCTAGAAATCCCCGCAAGCAGAAATCTAGAGCTCACTTCCAGAAATCTAGAAATCCCCGCAAGCAGAAATCTAGAACTCAATTCCAGAAATCTAAAAGTCACCTCCAGAAATCTAGAACTCCCCGCAAGCAGAAATCCAGAACCCACTTCCAGAAACCTAGAAATCCCCGCAAGCAGAAATCTAGAACTCACTTCCAGAAATCTAGAACCAACCTCCAGAAATCTAGAACCCCCCGCAAGCAGAAATCTAGAACTAACTTCCAGAAATCCCCGCAAGCAGAAATCTAGAACTCACCCCCTGAAACCTAGAAATCCCCGCAAGCAGAAATCTAGAAACCAGGGAAAAATCTGGAAATCCCCGCAAGCAGAAATCTGGGGAAAAAACCCCGAAACCCCCCGATTCGAACCCGCCACCGGCCCCTCACCTCCCCGCCCGGCGCCGCCCGGCACCCCTGTCCGCAGACCAGCGCCATCCCGGCGTCGCACGGCGCCCGCTCCTCCCGCCCGCAAACCAAGGCGACGTCCGGGTGGCAGAGGTACATCCTGGGCGCCGGGTTCGAGTCTCCGCCAATGGAGGAAGAGAATTGTCGCCAGCCGGGTCCGCAGGCCAATCGGAGGCCGGGGTGGCAGGGGGCGGCGGCCGGCCTTGGCTCCGCCCCTGTCGCCGGGCAGATGGTGGGTTTGGGAGATATAGCGCAGGGAGGAGGCGGCCGGTTTGGGAGGCGGAGGCAAGACTGGTGAGGGAGGAAGCCTGGAAGAGAAGGGGCAGAGATAAATATAATATAATATATATATAATATAATATAATATATAATGTAATATAATATAATATAATGTAATGTAATATGATGTGACGTGATGTGATGTGATATAAAATAATATAATATAAGAATGTAATGTAATGTAATGTAATAGAGACAAAGCCTGGAAGAGAAGTGGCACAGATGAATATAATATAATATAATATAATATAATATAATATAATATAATATAATATAATATAATATAATATAATATATGATGTGATGTGATGTGATATAAAATAATATAATATAATAATGTAATGTAATGTAATAGAGACAAAGCCTGGAAGAGAAGTGGCACAGATGAATATAATATAATATAATATAATATAATATAATATAATATAATATAATATAATATAATATAATATAATATAATATATAATGTGATGTGACGTGATGTGATGTGATATAAAATAATATAATATAAGAATGTAATGTAATGTAATGTAATAGAGACAAAGCCTGGAAGAGAAGTGGCACAGATGAATATAATGTAATATAATATAATATAATATAATATAATATAATATAATATAATATAATATAATATAATATAATATAGTAATGTAATGTAATGTAATATAATGTGATGATGTGATGTAATATAATATAATATAATATAATATAATATAATATAATATAATATAATATAATATATAATGTGATGTGACGTGATGTGATGTGATATAAAATAATATAATATAAGAATGTAATGTAATGTAATGTAATAGAGACAAAGCCTGGAAGAGAAGTGGCACAGATGAATATAATGTAATATAATATAATATAATATAATATAATATAATATAATATAATATAATATAATATAATATAATATAATATATGATGTGATGTGATGTGATATAAAATAATATAATATAATAATGTAATGTAATGTAATAGAGACAAAGCCTGGAAGAGAAGTGGCACAGATGAATATAATATAATATAATATAATATAATATAATATAATATAATATAATATAATATAATATAATATAATATAATATAATATATAATGTGATGTGACGTGATGTGATGTGATATAAAATAATATAATATAAGAATGTAATGTAATGTAATGTAATAGAGACAAAGCCTGGAAGAGAAGTGGCACAGATGAATATAATGTAATATAATATAATATAATATAATATAATATAATATAATATAATATAATATAATATAATATAGTAATGTAATGTAATGTAATATAATGTGATGATGTGATGTGATATAATATAATATAATATAATATAATATAATATAATATAATATAATATAATATAATATAATATAATATAATATAATATAATATAATATATAATGTGATGTGACGTGATGTGATGTGATATA
Organism: Podarcis filfolensis; assembly: GCF_964270895.1. NCBI lineage: Eukaryota > Metazoa > Chordata > Lepidosauria > Squamata > Lacertidae > Podarcis > Podarcis filfolensis. Next base: position 79,800 of record NW_028149448.1, read on the forward strand.
AAATAATATAATATAAGAATGTAATGTAATGTAATGTAATAGAGACAAAGCCTGGAAGAGAAGTGGCACAGATGAATATAATGTAATATAATATAATATAATATAATATAATATAATATAATATGATGTGATGTGATGTGATGTGATATAATATAATATAATATAATATAATATAATATAATATAATATAATATAATATAATATAATATAATATAATATAATATAATATAATAATGTAATGTAATGTAATAGAGACAAAGCCTGGAAGAGAAGTGGCACAGATGAATATAATGTAATATAATATAATATAATATAATATAATTAATATAATATAATATAATATAATATAATATAATATAATATAATATAATATAATAATATAGACAAAGCCTGGAAGAGAAGTGGTGCAGATGAATATAATATAATATAATGTAATATAATATAATATAATATAATATAATATAATATAATATAATATAATGTAATGTAATGTAATGTAATGTAATGTAATGTAATGTAATATAGTATAG
>NW_028149448.1:85329-95377 GCF_964270895.1 Podarcis filfolensis
GGAGATCTGGAAAGAAAGAGGGAGATCTGCAAGGAAAGAGGGAGATCTGGAAAGAAAGAGGGAGATCTGCAAGGAAATAGGGAGATCTGGAAAGAAAGAGGGAGATCTGCAAGGAAATAGGGAGATCTGGAAAGAAAGAGGGAGATTTGCAAGGAAAGAGGGAGATCTGGAAAGAAAGAGGGAGATCTACAAGGAAACAAGGAGATCTGGAAAGAAAGAGGGAGATCTGCAAGGAAAGAGGGAGATCTGGAAAGAAAGAGGGAGATCTGCTAGGAAATTGGTAGATCTGTATGGAAATCGATCTGCAAATAAGCAGGTTGATCTGCAAGGAAATAGGTAGATTGCCATATGGAAAGAAAGAGATCTGCAAAGAAAGAAGCAGATCTCTGCAAAGAAATAGGGAGATCTGCAATTAATAGGGAGATCTGCAAAGAAATAGGTAGATCTGGAAATAAATGAGGAGATCTGGAAAGAAAGTAGATCTGCAAGGAAATAGGTGGATCTGCAAGGAAATAGATCGCGATCCGCAAAGAAATAGGTAGATCTGCAAAGAAATAGGTAGATCTACAAGGAAACAGATCATGATCCGCAAGGAAATAGGTAGATCTGCAAGGAAATAGATCGCGATCCGCAAAGAAATAGGTAGATCTGGAAAGAAATGAGGAGATCTGGAAAGAAAGAAGTAGATCTGCAAGGAAATAGGTAGATCTGCAAAGAAATAGGTAGATCTACAAGGAAATAGATCTGGAAAGAAATGAGGAGATCTGGAAAGAAAGAAGTAGATCTGCAAGGAAATAAGTAGATCTGCAAATAGGTAGATCATGATCCGCAAAGAAATAGCGAAAAACAGGGAGATCTGGAAAGAAAGAGGGAGATCTGCAAGGAAAGAGGGAGATCTGGAAAGAAAGAGGGAGATCTGCAAGGAAACAGGGAGATCTGCAAGGAAACAGGGAGATCATGAAAGGAAGAGGGAGATCTGGAGAGAAAGAGGGAGATCTGGAAAGAAAGAGGGAGATCTGCTAGGAAATAGGGAGATCTGCAAGGAAACAGGGAGATCTACAAGGAAACAGGGAGATCTGGAAAGAAAGAGGGAGATCTGGAGAGAAAGAGGGAGATCTGGAAAGAAAGAGGGAGATCTGGAAAGAAAGAGGGAGATCTGGAGAGAAAGAGGGAGATCTGGAAAGAAAGAGGGAGATCTGCAAGGAAATAGGTGGATCTGCAAGGAAATAGATCGCGATCCGCAAAGAAATAGGTAGATCTGGAAAGAAAGAGGTAGATCTGGAAAGAAAGAGGAAGATCAAGATCCACAAAGAAAGAGGGAGATCCGGAAAGAAAGAGGGAGATCCGGAAAGAAAGAGGGAGATCTGAATAGAAAGAGATCTGCAAGGAAATATAGATCACGATATGCAAAGAAATAGGTGGATTGTGATCCGCAGATAAATAGGTGGATCTGCAAAGAAATAGGTGGATCTGCAAGGAAATAGGGAGATCTGGAAAGAAAGAGGGAGATCTGCAAGGAAATTGGTAGATCTGTATGGAAATAGATCTGCAAATAAGTAGGTTGATCTGCAAGGAAATAGGTAGATTGCCATATGGAAAGAAAGAGATCTGCAAAGAAAGAAGCAGATCTCTGCAAACAAATAGGGAGATCTGCAATTAATAGGGAGATCTGCAAAGAAATAGGTAGATCTGCAAGGAAATGAGGAGATCTGGAAAGAAAGAAGTAGATCTGCAAGGAAATAGGTGGATCTGCAAGGAAATAGATCGTGATCCGCCAAGAAATAGGTAGATCCGCAAAGAAATAGGTAGATCTGCAAGGAAATGAGGAGATCTGGAAAGAAAGATCTGCAAGGAAATAGGTAGATCACGATCAGCAAAGAAATAGGTAGATCTGGAAAGAAATTAGGAGATCTGGAAAGAAAGAAGTAGATCTGCAAGGAAATATAGATCACGATCAGCAAAGAAATAGGTGGATCTGCAAGGAAATAGCTGGATCTGCAAGGAAATAGATCGTGATCCGCAAAGCAATAGGTAGATCTGGAAAGAAATGAGGAGATCTGGAAAGAAAGAAGCAGATCTGCAAGGAAATAGGTAGATCACGATCAGCAAAGAAATCGGTGGATCTGCATAGAAATAAGTAGATCTGCAAATAGGTAGACCATGATCCGCAAAGAAATAGCGAAAAATCGGGGAGAAAAAGATGGGAAAGTCAGGAAAGGGTTAAGGGTGGGATCCCTGGGGATCATCCAGACCAACCCGGGAGACGGAGGATCCGGAAAGAAATGGGGAGATCTGGAAAGAAATGGGGAGATCCGGAAAGAAATGGGGAGATCTGGAAAGAAATAGATCTGCAAGGAAAGAGGTAGATCTGGAAAGAAAGAGGGAGATCTGGAGAGAAAGAGGGAGATCTGCAAGGAAATAGGGAGATCTGGAAAGAAAGAGGGAGATCTGAAAAGAAAGAGGGAGATCTGCAAGGAAAGAGGGAGATCTGGAAAGAAAGAGGGAGATCTGCAAGGAAAGAGGCAGATCTGGAAAGAAAGAGGGAGATCTGGAAAGAAAGAGGGAGATCTGGAGAGAAAGAGGGAGATCTGCAAGGAAAGAGGGAGATCTGGAAAGAAAGAGGGAGATCTGCAAGGAAAGAGGGAGATCTGGAGAGAAAGAGGGAGATCTGCAAGGAAAGAGGGAGATCTGGAGAGAAAGAGGGAGATCTGCAAGGAAAGAGGGAGATCTGGAAAGAAAGAGGGAGATCTGCAAGGAAAGAGGGAGATCTGCAAAGAAAGAGGGAGATCTGGAAAGAAAGAGGCAGATCTGGAAAGAAAGAGGGAGATCTGGAAAGAAAGAGGGAGATCTGCAAGGAAAGAGGGAGATCTGGAAAGAAATAGGGAGATCTGGAGAGAAAGAGGGAAAGGGTTAAGGGCGGGATCCCTTGGGATCACCCAACCCCGTTGGGAGGAAGCAATTGGGGCGGATCTTGAATGACTATTGGATATTGATCGGAAACGTCATTGATATGAGCGGCTGGATCCCACAAGTGGATCGGGATCCGGGAAGAGACGGGGAGATTTGCAAAGAGATGGGGAGATCTGAACAGAGGAAGAGATCTGCAAGGAAATGGGGAGATCCGGAAAGAAAGAGGGAGATCTGCAAGGAAATAGGTCGTGATCTGCCAAGAAATGGGGAGATCTCCCATATATATATATATATATATATATATATATATATATATATATAATATAGAGAGAGAGAGAAATATTATATATATATATATATATATATATATATATATATATATATATATATATATAAAATAAAATTATATATATACACACATATATAGAAATATATATAGGAATATATAAAATTATATATATATAAATATATATATTTCTCACTCACCCCGGGATGTAATAATAATAATAATAATAATAATAATAATTAGTAATAATAATAAATAATAATAATAATAAATAGTAATAATAATAATTAATAATAATAATAATAATAATGTAAACTCACCTCAGAAAATATTATTATTATTATTATTAATAATAATAATAATAATAATTAGTAATAATAATTAATAATAATAATGTAAACACCCCATATAATAATAATAAAAATAATAAATGGTAATAATAATTAATAATAATTAATAATAATAATAACAATGTAAACTCACCCCAGAAAATAATAATAATAATAATAATAATAATAATAATAATAGCAAATAGTAATAATAATTAATAATAATTAATAATAATGTAAACTCACTCCAGAAAATAATAATAATAATAATAATAATAATAATAATAATAATAATAAAAATGGTAATAATAATTAATAATTAATAATAATAATAATAATAATAATAATAATAATAATAATAATAATGTAATCTCACTCCAGAAAATAATAATAATAATAATAATAATAATAATAATAATAATAATACTGTAAACTCACCCCAGAATATAATAATAATAATAATAATAATAATAATAATAATAATAATAATAATATAAAACCCTAGAATATAATAATAATAATAATAATAATAATAATAATAATAATAATAATAATAATATAAACTCACCCCGGGATATAATAGGGTTCCTGCGGCAAGAACCTCTCCTTCCCGACCGACGCCATCTTGCCCTGCAAGCACCTTTGGGTGCTGGTCTTGCCTCCCCTTGAACTCCCCTGGGCTACCATTGTGACGCTTCGCCTGTGTGACATCTGCCTGAAATTCCGCCTTGAAAACTAGTCTGAAAAACGCACCTTACCTGTTGGATTTCTGCCTGAAAATTGGCTTTACCGGTGAGATTTCGGCCTGAAAATTGGCTTAACCGGTGAGATTTCTGCCTGGATTAATGGGAATTTAGATATTAAAGGGGAGTCTGAAAAATTGGCTTAACCGGTGAGATTTCTGCCTGAATTAATAGGAAATATAGATATTATAGTCTGAAAAATTGGCTTTTCCGGTGGGATTTCTGCCTGAAAATCAGCTTAACCGGTGAGATTTCTGCCTGAATTAATGGGGATTTAGGGATTCAGGGGAGTCTGAAAAATTGGCTTTACCTGTGAGATTTCTGCCTGAATTAATGGGGATTTAGGTATTAAAGGGAGGAAAATTCTCATGCTCTACCTGGTGGATTGTGGCCTGAATTAATGGGTATGAAAAATTGGCTTTTCCGGTGGGATTTCTGCCTGAAAATTGGCTTGACCTGTGTGACTTCGGCCTGCGATTCAACCAAACTGGCCTGAAAATGGGCTTTACCTGTGAGATTTCCGCCTGAATCAATGGGAATTTAGGGATGAAGGGGAGTCTGAAAAATGGGCTTTACCTGTGAGATTTCTGCCTAAATTAATTGGCTTTTCCGGTGGGATTTCTGCCTGAAAATCGGCTTTTCCGGTGAGATTTCCGCCTGGATTAATGGGGATTTAGATATTAAAGGGGAGTCTGAAAAATTGGCTTTTCCGGTGGGATTTCTGCCTGAAAATCGGCTTAACCGGTGAGATTTCTGCCTGAATTAATGGGGATTTAGGGATTCAGGGGAGTCTGAAAAATTGGCTTTACCTGTGAGATTTCTGCCTGAATTAATGGGAAATATAGATATTATAGTCTGAAAAATTGGCTTTTCCTGTGTGACATCTGCCTGAATTAATGGGGATTTAGGTATTAAGGGGAGTCTGAAAAATTGGCTTTTCCGGTGGGATTTCTGCCTGAATTAATGGGGATTTAGGTATGGAGTATGAAAAATTGGCTTTTCCGGTGGGATTTCTGCCTGAAAATTGGCTTGACCTGTGTGACTTCGGCCTGCGATTCAACCAAACTGGCCTGAAAATGGGCTTTACCTGTGAGATTTCCGCCTGAATCAATGGGAATTTAGGTATGAAGGGGAGTCTGAAAAATGGGCTTTACCTGTGAGATTTCTGCCTAAATTAATTGGCTTTTCCGGTGGGATTTCTGCCTGAAAATCGGCTTTTCCGGTGGGATTTCTGCCTGAAAATCGGCTTTTCCGGTGAGATTTCTGCCTGAATTAATGGGAATTTAGATATTAAAGGGGAGTCTGAAAAATTGGCTTTTCCGGTGGGATTTCTGCCTGAAAATCGGCTTAACCGGTGAGATTTCTGCCTGAATTAATAGGAAATATAGATATTATAGTCTGAAAAATTGGCTTTTCCGGTGGGATTTCTGCCTGAAAATCGGCGTAACCGGTGAGATTTCTGCCTGAATTAATGGGGATTTAGGGATTCAGGGGAGTCTGAAAAATTGGCTTTACCTGTGAGATTTCTGCCTGAATTATGGGAAATATAGATATTATAGTCTGAAAAATTGGCTTTTCCTGTGTGACATCTGCCTGAATTAATGGGGATTTAGATATTAAAGGGGAGGTCTGAAAAATTGGCTTTTCCGGTGGGATTTCTGCCTGAAAATCGGCTTAACCGGTGAGATTTCTGCCTGAATTAATGGGGATTTAGGGATTCAGGGGAGTCTGAAAAATTGGCTCTACCTGTGAGATTTCTGTCTGAATTAATGGGAAATATAGATATTATAGTCTGAAAAATTGGCTTTTCCGGTGGGATTTCTGCCTGAAAATCGGCGTAACCGGTGAGATTTCTGCCTGAATTAATGGGGATTTAGGGATTCAGGGGAGTCTGAAAAATTGGCTTTACCTGTGAGATTTCTGCCTGAATTATGGGAAATATAGATATTATAGTCTGAAAAATTGGCTTTTCCTGTGTGACATCTGCCTGAATTAATGGGGATTTAGATATTAAAGGGGAGTCTGAAAAATTGGCTTTTCCGGTGGGATTTCTGCCTGAAAATCGGCTTAACCGGTGAGATTTCTGCCTGAATTAATGGGGATTTAGGGATTCAGGGGAGTCTGAAAAATTGGCTTTTCCTGTGTGACATCTGCCTGAATTAATGGGGATTTAGATATTAAAGGGGAGTCTGAAAAATTGGCTTTTCCGGTGGGATTTCTGCCTGAAAATCGGCTTAACCGGTGAGATTTCTGCCTGAATTAATGGGGATTTAGGGATTCAGGGGAGTCTGAAAAATTGGCTTTACCTGTGAGATTTCTGCCTGAATTAATGGGGATTTAGGTATTAAAGGGAGGAAAATTCTCATGCTCTACCTGGTGGATTGTGGCCTGAATTAATGGGTATGAAAAATTGGCTTTTCCGGTGGGATTTCTGCCTGAAAATTGGCTTGACCTGTGTGACTTCGGCCTGCGATTCAACCAAACTGGCCTGAAAATGGGCTTTACCTGTGAGATTTCCGCCTGAATCAATGGGAATTTAGGGATGAAGGGGAGTCTGAAAAATGGGCTTTACCTGTGAGATTTCTGCCTAAATTAATTGGCTTTTCCGGTGGGATTTCTGCCTGAAAATCGGCTTTTCCGGTGAGAATTTCCGCCTGGATTAATGGGGATTTAGATATTAAAGGGGAGTCTGAAAAATTGGCTTTTCCGGTGGGATTTCTGCCTGAAAATCGGCTTAACCGGTGAGATTTCTGCCTGAATTAATGGGGATTTAGGGATTCAGGGAGTCTGAAAAATTGGCTTTACCTGTGAGATTTCTGCCTGAATTAATGGGAAATATAGATATTATAGTCTGAAAAAATTGGCTTTTCCTGTGTGACATCTGCCTGAATTAATGGGGATTTAGGTATTAAGGGGAGTCTGAAAAATTGGCTTTTCCGGTGGGATTTCTGCCTGAATTAATGGGGATTTAGGTATGGAGTATGAAAAATTGGCTTTTCCGGTGGGATTTCTGCCTGAAAATTGGCTTGACCTGTGTGACTTCGGCCTGCGATTCAACCAAACTGGCCTGAAAATGGGCTTTACCTGTGAGATTTCCGCCTGAATCAATGGGAATTTAGGTATGAAGGGGAGTCTGAAAAATGGGCTTTACCTGTGAGATTTCTGCCTAAATTAATTGGCTTTTCCGGTGGGATTTCTGCCTGAAAATCGGCTTTTCCGGTGAGATTTCTGCCTGAATTAATGGGAATTTAGATATTAAAGGGGAGTCTGAAAAATTGGCTTTTCCGGTGGGATTTCTGCCTGAAAATCGGCTTAACCGGTGAGATTTCTGCCTGAATTAATAGGAAATATAGATATTATAGTCTGAAAAATTGGCTTTTCCGGTGGGATTTCTGCCTGAAAATCGGCGTAACCGGTGAGATTTCTGCCTGAATTAATGGGGATTTAGGGATTCAGGGGAGTCTGAAAAAATTGGCTTTACCTGTGAGATTTCTGCCTGAATTATGGGAAATATAGATATTATAGTCTGAAAAATTGGCTTTTCCTGTGTGACATCTGCCTGAATTAATGGGGATTTAGATATTAAAGGGGAGTCTGAAAAATTGGCTTTTCCGGTGGGATTTCTGCCTGAAAATCGGCTTAACCGGTGAGATTTCTGCCTGAATTAATGGGGATTTAGGGATTCAGGGGAGTCTGAAAAATTGGCTCTACCTGTGAGATTTCTGTCTGAATTAATGGGAAATATAGATATTATAGTCTGAAAAATTGGCTTTTCCGGTGGGATTTCTGCCTGAAAATCGGCTGAACCGGTGAGATTTCTGCCTGAATTAATGGGGATTTAGGGATTCAGGGGAGTCTGAAAAATTGGCTTTACCTGTGAGATTTCTGCCTGAATTAATGGGAAATATAGATATTATAGTCTGAAAAATTGGCTTTTCCTGTGTGACATCTGCCTGAATTAATGGGGATTTAGATATTAAAGGGGAGTCTGAAAAATTGGCTTTCCCGGTGGGATTTCTGCCTGAATTAATGGGAAATTTCGATATTAGTGGGGGAAAACTATTGCGCTCTACTTGGTGGATTGCTGCCTGATCTGATGGGATTTCTGCCTGAATTAATGGGAAATTTAGATATTAAGGGGAGGAAAAGCTTCGCGCTCTACCGGTGAGATTTCTGCCTGAAAATAGGCTTTACCTGTGAGATTTCTGCCTGAATTAATGGGAAATATAGATATTATAGTCTGAAAAATTGGCTTTTCCAGTGGGATTTCTGCCTGAAAATCGGCTTAACCGGTGAGATTTCCGCCTGAATTAATGGGGATTTAGGGATTCAGGGGAGTCTGAAAAATTGGCTTTACCTGTGAGATTTCTGCCTGAATTAATGGGAAATATAGGTATTATAGTCTGAAAAATTGGCTTTTCCTGTGTGACATCTGCCTGAATTAATGGGGATTTAGGTGTTAAGGGGAGTCTGAATATTGGCTTTACCTGAGCGATTTCTGCCTGAATTAATGGGGATTTAGGTATGGAGTATGAAAAATTGGCTTTTCCGGTGGGACATCTGCCTGAAAATTGGCTTGACCTGTGTGACTTCGGCCTGCGATTCAACCAAACTGGCCTGAAAATGGGCTTTACCTGTGAGATTTCCGCCTGAATCAATGGGAATTTAGGTATGAAGGGGAGTCTGAAAAATGGGCTTTACCTGTGAGATTTCTGCCTAAATTAATTGGCTTTTCCGGTGGGATTTCTGCCTGAATTAATCGGCTTTACCGGTGAGATTTCCGCCTGAATTCATGGAGATTTAGAGCTTGACCTGTGTGACTTCGGCCTGCAATTGAACCCGTCAAACTAGCCTGAAAAATTGGCTTTACCGGTGAGATTTCTGCCTGAAAAATTGGCTTTACCGGTGAGATTTCTGCCTGAAAAATTGGCTTTACCGGTGAGATTTCTGCCTAAATTAATCGGCTTTTCCGGTGGGATTTCTGCCTGAATTAATTGGCTTTACCGGTGAGATTTCCGCCTGAATTCATGGAGATTTAGAGCTTGACCTGTGTGACTTCGGCCTGCAATTCAACCCGTCAAACTAGCCTGAAAAATTGGCTTGACCGGTGAGATTTCTGCCTGAAAATTGGCTTTACCGTTGAGATTTCTGCCTGAATTAATCGGCTTTTCCTGTGGGATTTCTGCCTGAAAATTGGCTTTACCTGTGATATTTCTGCCTGAATTAATGGGAATTTATGTATTAAATGGAGGGAAAGCTTCGCGCTCTACCTGGTGGATTGTGGCCTGAATCCGGCCTGAAAAATTGGCTTTTCCTGTGGGATTTCTGCCTGAATTAATGGGAATTTAGATCTCATTGTGAAGCTTCACCTGTGTGACATCGGCCTGAATTTCAACTGGTAAAACTAGGCTGAAAATTGGCTTTACCTGTGTGATTTCTGCCTGTATTAATGGGGGATTTAGATATGAAGGGGAACCTGAAAAAATTGGCTTTACCTGTGAGATTTCTGCCTGAATTAATGGGAATTTAGATATTAAGGGGAGGAAAACGATCGCGCTCTACCTGGTGAATTGCAGCCTGAATTAATGGGGATTTAGATTTGGGAGGGAAGCTTCACCTGTGTGACATCGGCCTGGAGTTCAACCTTTAAAACTAGTCTGAAAAATGGGCTTTACCTGTGAGATTTCTGCCTGAATTAATGGGAAATTTAGATATACAATGGAGGAAAAGATTTGCACTCTACCTGGTGGATTGCGGCCTGAATTAATGGGAAACTAGTC
>NW_028149447.1:0-10000 GCF_964270895.1 Podarcis filfolensis
GGTTGATTGGTTTGGCTATGCGTTGGTTAAGTGGTTAATTGGTGAGCTATGAGATGAAGGGGAGGGTCAGATGCCTTGTCAATCAAAGAATGCCTTGTCAACCAATCCTAGGCAGCTTTGTCAATCCCAGCAGCCTTGGCAACCAATCCGAGGCAGCTTTGTCAATCCCAGCAGCCTTGGCAACCAATCCGAGGCAGCTTTGTCAATCCCAGCAGCCTTGCAACCAATCCCAGGCGCTTTGTCACTCCCAGGAGCAGGTATAAAACAGCAGGCCTGGCCTGCGCTCAGGCCATTGGCCTGCGCTCAGGCCATTGGCGCTTTGTCACTCCCAGGAGCAGGTATAAAACAGCAGGCCTGGCCTGCGCTCAGGCCATTGGCCTGCGCTCAGGCCATTGGCCTGCGCTCAGGCCATTGGCCTGCGCTCAGGCCATTGGCCTGCGCTCAGGCCATTGGCCTGCGCTCAGGCCATTGGCCTGCGCTCAGGCCATTGGCCTGCGCTCAGGCCATTGGCCTGCGCTCAGGCCATTGGCCTGCGCTCAGGCCATTGGCCTGCGCTCAGGCCATTGGCCTGCGCTCAGGCCATTGGCCTGCGCTCAGGCCATTGGCCTGCGCTCAGGCCATTGGCCTGCGCTCAGGCCATTGGCCTGCGCTCAGGCCATTGGCCTGCGCTCAGGCCATTGGCCTGCGCTCAGGCCATTGGCCTGCGCTCAGGCCATTGGCCTGCGCTCAGGCCATTGGCCTGCGCGCCGCGCAATTTCTCTCTCTGTTTTCCCTCTTGTTTTGACTGTTCTTCTTCTCCCCCCCCCCCCACCTATTCTCAGGTTTTGGGTTTCTTTCATTCCTTTACCACTCTTTCCTCCTTTCACTCTCTTCCGGATTGTGCAAAGTTTCCTCTTTTCTTCCATCTCCTTTTCTCTCATGCTTTTACACTGGTAAGCCCAAAAGGAGGAGGAGGATTTCTAAAAGGAAACCTGTGGGAACGCACTGAACCCATTAGGAGGAGAAGGGTAAGAAGAGCTTGCTATCCACATAGCAAGGAGGGTACTGAGAAATATTACTATGCTTGGGAGAACTTGTGTTTTTTCTGTGTTTGTGTGTGTGTTTGTGTTTGTTTGTGTGTGTGTGTTTGTGTGTGATGCACTTGGAGGGAAGAGCTGGCTGGAACTCTCAACAGAAGCAGCAGAACGCACTGCAACATTTGGTTGCAGGTCCCATTTGTGACATACCACAGATGAAGTCCCTACTTTGAAGCATTTACCATATAGAAGCATTTACCTTCTCCCAATCCAGAGTTGTTCATACCCTTTTTTTTGAAATATACCAAGCATGCCCCCCCATTGGCCTGCGCTCAGGCCATTGGCCTGCGCTCAGGCCATTGGCCTGCGCTCAGGCCATTGGCCTGCGCTCAGGCCATTGGCCTGCGCGCCGCGCAATTTCTCTCTCTGTTTTCCCTCTTGTTTTGACTGTTCTTCTTCTCCCCCCCCCCCACCTATTCTCAGGTTTTGGGTTTCTTTCATTCCTTTACCACTCTTTCCTCCTTTCACTCTCTTCCGGATTGTGCAAAGTTTCCTCTTTTCTTCCATCTCCTTTTCTCTCATGCTTTTACACTGGTAAGCCCAAAAGGAGGAGGAGGATTTCTAAAAGGAAACCTGTGGGAACGCACTGAACCCATTAGGAGGAGAAGGGTAAGAAGAGCTTGCTATCCACATAGCAAGGAGGGTACTGAGAAATATTACTATGCTTGGGAGAACTTGTGTTTTTTTCTGTGTTTGTGTGTGTGTTTGTGTTTGTTTGTGTGTGTGTGTTTGTGTGTGATGCACTTGGAGGGAAGAGCTGGCTGGAACTCTCAACAGAAGCAGCAGAACGCACTGCAACATTTGGTTGCAGGTCCCATTTGTGACATACCACAGATGAAGTCCCTACTTTGAAGCATTTACCATATAGAAGCATTTACCTTCTCCCAATCCAGAGTTGTTCATACCCTTTTTTTTGAAATATACCAAGCATGCCCCCCCAACATTTCTCTGATGAAAAGAGGGACGCCCCATTCGATAATGGTAATTTTATTCTTTCTACCCCACACAACTGACTGGGTTGCCCCAGCCACTCTGGGCAGCATCCAACATGTATAAAAACATAATAAAACACTCGACGTTTTAAAAAAAAACCTTCACTGTACAAGACAACTCGGGAGTCGGAGAACTCCATACCTCCCAACATTTCTCCACTGAAAATAGGGACACCCTAAGGAAAAGAGATTAACAGTAATCCTTCAAGTGGGTTGATTGGTTTGGCTATGCGTTGGTTAAGTGGTTAATTGGTGAGCTATGAGATGAAGGGGAGGGTCAGATGCCTTGTCAATCAAAGAATGCCTTGTCAACCAATCCTAGGCAGCTTTGTCAATCCCAGCAGCCTTGGCAACCAATCCGAGGCAGCTTTGTCAATCCCAGCAGCCTTGGCAACCAATCCGAGGCAGCTTTGTCAATCCCAGCAGCCTTGCAACCAATCCCAGGCGCTTTGTCACTCCCAGGAGCAGGTATAAAACAGCAGGCCATTGGCCTGCGCTCAGGCCATTGGCGCTTTGTCACTCCCAGGAGCAGGTATAAAACAGCAGGCCATTGGCCTGCGCTCAGGCCATTGGCCTGCGCTCAGGCCATTGGCCTGCGCGCCGCGCAATTTCTCTCTCTGTTTTCCCTCTTGTTTTGACTGTTCTTCTTCTCCCCCCCCCCCCACCTATTCTCAGGTTTTGGGTTTCTTTCATTCCTTTACCACTCTTTCCTCCTTTCACTCTCTTCCGGATTGTGCAAAGTTTCCTCTTTTCTTCCATCTCCTTTTCTCTCATGCTTTTACACTGGTAAGCCCAAAAGGAGGAGGAGGATTTCTAAAAGGAAACCTGTGGGAACGCACTGAACCCATTAGGAGGAGAAGGGTAAGAAGAGCTTGCTATCCACATAGCAAGGAGGGTACTGAGAAATATTACTATGCTTGGGAGAACTTGTGTTTTTTCTGTGTTTGTGTGTGTGTTTGTGTTTGTTTGTGTGTGTGTGTTTGTGTGTGATGCACTTGGAGGGAAGAGCTGGCTGGAACTCTCAACAGAAGCAGCAGAACGCACTGCAACATTTGGTTGCAGGTCCCATTTGTGACATACCACAGATGAAGTCCCTACTTTGAAGCATTTACCATATAGAAGCATTTACCTTCTCCCAATCCAGAGTTGTTCATACCCTTTTTTTTGAAATATACCAAGCATGCCCCCCCATTGGCCTGCGCTCAGGCCATTGGCCTGCGCTCAGGCCATTGGCCTGCGCTCAGGCCATTGGCCTGCGCGCCGCGCAATTTCTCTCTCTGTTTTCCCTCTTGTTTTGACTGTTCTTCTTCTCCCCCCCCCCCCACCTATTCTCAGGTTTTGGGTTTCTTTCATTCCTTTACCACTCTTTCCTCCTTTCACTCTCTTCCGGATTGTGCAAAGTTTCCTCTTTTCTTCCATCTCCTTTTCTCTCATGCTTTTACACTGGTAAGCCCAAAAGGAGGAGGAGGATTTCTAAAAGGAAACCTGTGGGAACGCACTGAACCCATTAGGAGGAGAAGGGTAAGAAGAGCTTGCTATCCACATAGCAAGGAGGGTACTGAGAAATATTACTATGCTTGGGAGAACTTGTGTTTTTTCTGTGTTTGTGTGTGTGTTTGTGTTTGTTTGTGTGTGTGTGTTTGTGTGTGATGCACTTGGAGGGAAGAGCTGGCTGGAACTCTCAACAGAAGCAGCAGAACGCACTGCAACATTTGGTTGCAGGTCCCATTTGTGACATACCACAGATGAAGTCCCTACTTTGAAGCATTTACCATATAGAAGCATTTACCTTCTCCCAATCCAGAGTTGTTCATACCCTTTTTTTTGAAATATACCAAGCATGCCCCCCCAACATTTCTCTGATGAAAAGAGGGACGCCCCATTCGATAATGGTAATTTTATTCTTTCTACCCCACACAACTGACTGGGTTGCCCCAGCCACTCTGGGCAGCATCCAACATGTATAAAAACATAATAAAACACTCGACGTTTTAAAAAAAACCTTCACTGTACAAGACGACTCGGGAGTCGGAGAACTCCATACCTCCCAACATTTCTCCACTGAAAATAGGGACACCCTAAGGAAAAGAGATTAACAGTAATCCTTCAAGTGGGTTGATTGGTTTGGCTATGCGTTGGTTCAGTGGTTAATTGGTGAGCTATGAGATGAAGGGGAGGGTCAGATGCCTTGTCAATCAAAGAATGCCTTGTCAACCAATCCTAGGCAGCTTTGTCAATCCCAGCAGCCTTGGCAACCAATCCGAGGCAGCTTTGTCAATCCCAGCAGCCTTGGCAACCAATCCGAGGCAGCTTTGTCAATCCCAGCAGCCTTGCAACCAATCCCAGGGAGCTTTGTCACTCCCAGGAGCAGGTATAAAACAGCATGGCCTGGCCTGCGCTCAGGCCATTGGCCTGCGCTCAGGCCGTTTTAAAAAAAACCTTCACTGTACAAGACGACTCGGGAGTCGGAGAACTCCATACCTCCCAACATTTCTTCACTGAAAATAGGGACACCCTAAGGAAAAGAGATTAACAGTAATCCTTCAAGTGGGTTGATTGGTTTGGCTATGCGTTGGTTAAGTGGTTAATTGGTGAGCTATGAGATGAAGGGGAGGGTCAGATGCCTTGTCAATCAAAGAATGCCTTGTCAACCAATCCTAGGCAGCTTTGTCAATCCCAGCAGCCTTGGCAACCAATCCGAGGCAGCTTTGTCAATCCCAGCAGCCTTGGCAACCAATCCGAGGCAGCTTTGTCAATCCCAGCAGCCTTGCAACCAATCCCAGGCAGCTTTGTCACTCCCAGGAGCAGGTATAAAACAGCATGGCCTGGCCTGCGCTCAGGCCATTGGCCTGCGCTCAGGCCATTGGCCTGCGCTCAGGCCATTGGCCTGCGCTCAGGCCATTGGCCTGCGCTCAGGCCATTGGCCTGCGCTCAGGCCATTGGCCTGCGCTCAGGCCATTGGCCTGCGCTCAGGCCATTGGCCTGCGCTCAGGCCATTGGCCTGCGCTCAGGCCATTGGCCTGCGCTCAGGCCATTGGCCTGCGCGCCGCGCAATTTCTCTCTCTGTTTTCCCTCTTGTTTTGACTGTTCTTCTTCTCCCCCCCCCCCCCACCTATTCTCAGGTTTTGGGTTTCTTTCATTCCTTTACCACTCTTTCCTCCTTTCACTCTCTTCCGGATTGTGCAAAGTTTCCTCTTTTCTTCCATCTCCTTTTCTCTCATGCTTTTACACTGGTAAGCCCAAAAGGAGGAGGAGGATTTCTAAAAGGAAACCTGTGGGAACGCACTGAACCCATTAGGAGGAGAAGGGTAAGAAGAGCTTGCTATCCACATAGCAAGGAGGGTACTGAGAAATATTACTATGCTTGGGAGAACTTGTGTTTTTTCTGTGTTTGTGTGTGTGTTTGTGTTTGTTTGTGTGTGTGTGTTTGTGTGTGATGCACTTGGAGGGAAGAGCTGGCTGGAACTCTCAACAGAAGCAGCAGAACGCACTGCAACATTTGGTTGCAGGTCCCATTTGTGACATACCACAGATGAAGTCCCTACTTTGAAGCATTTACCATATAGAAGCATTTACCTTCTCCCAATCCAGAGTTGTTCATACCCTTTTTTTTGAAATATACCAAGCATGCCCCCCCAACATTTCTCTGATGAAAAGAGGGACGCCCCATTCGATAATGGTAATTTTATTCTTTCTACCCCACACAACTGACTGGGTTGCCCCAGCCACTCTGGGCAGCATCCAACATGTATAAAAACATAATAAAACACTCGACGTTTTAAAAAAAAACCTTCACTGTACAAGACAACTCGGGAGTCGGAGAACTCCATACCTCCCAACATTTCTCCACTGAAAATAGGGACACCCTAAGGAAAAGAGATTAACAGTAATCCTTCAAGTGGGTTGATTGGTTTGGCTATGCGTTGGTTAAGTGGTTAATTGGTGAGCTATGAGATGAAGGGGAGGGTCAGATGCCTTGTCAATCAAAGAATGTGTTGTCAACCAATCCTAGGCAGCTTTGTCAATCCCAGCAGCCTTGGCAACCAATCCGAGGCAGCTTTGTCAATCCCAGCAGCCTTGGCAACCAATCCGAGGCAGCTTTGTCAATCCCAGCAGCCTTGCAACCAATCCCAGGCGCTTTGTCACTCCCAGGAGCAGGTATAAAACAGCAGGCCATTGGCCTGCGCTCAGGCCATTGGCGCTTTGTCACTCCCAGGAGCAGGTATAAAACAGCAGGCCATTGGCCTGCGCTCAGGCCATTGGCCTGCGCTCAGGCCATTGGCCTGCGCGCCGCGCAATTTCTCTCTCTGTTTTCCCTCTTGTTTTGACTGTTCTTCTTCTCCCCCCCCCCACCTATTCTCAGGTTTTGGGTTTCTTTCATTCCTTTACCACTCTTTCCTCCTTTCACTCTCTTCCGGATTGTGCACAGTTTCCTCTTTTCTTCCATCTCCTTTTCTCTCATGCTTTTACACTGGTAAGCCCAAAAGGAGGAGGAGGATTTCTAAAAGGAAACCTTTGGGAACGCACTGAACCCATTAGGAGGAGAAGGGTAAGAAGAGCTTGCTATCCACATAGCAAGGAGGGTACTGAGAAATATTACTATGCTTGGGAGAACTTGTGTTTTTTCTGTGTTTGTGTGTGTGTTTGTGTTTGTTTGTGTGTGTGTGTTTGTGTGTGATGCACTTGGAGGGAAGAGCTGGCTGGAACTCTCAACAGAAGCAGCAGAACGCACTGCAACATTTGGTTGCAGGTCCCATTTGTGACATACCACAGATGAAGTCCCTACTTTGAAGCATTTACCATATAGAAGCATTTACCTTCTCCCAATCCAGAGTTGTTCATACCCTTTTTTTTGAAATATACCAAGCATGCCCCCCCAACATTTCTCTGATGAAAAGAGGGACGCCCCATTCGATAATGGTAATTTTATTCTTTCTACCCCACACAACTGACTGGGTTGCCCCAGCCACTCTGGGCAGCATCCAACATGTATAAAAACATAATAAAACACTCGACGTTTTAAAAAAAACCTTCACTGTACAAGACGACTCGGGAGTCGGAGAACTCCATACCTCCCAACATTTCTCCACTGAAAATAGGGACACCCTAAGGAAAAGAGATTAACAGTAATCCTTCAAGTGGGTTGATTGGTTTAGCTATGCGTTGGTTAAGTGGTTAATTGGTGAGCTATGAGATGAAGGGGAGGGTCAGATGCCTTGTCAATCAAAGAATGCCTTGTCAACCAATCCTAGGCAGCTTTGTCAATCCCAGCAGCCTTGGCAACCAATCCGAGGCAGCTTTGTCAATCCCAGCAGCCTTGGCAACCAATCCGAGGCAGCTTTGTCAATCCCAGCAGCCTTGCAACCAATCCCAGGCAGCTTTGTCACTCCCAGGAGCAGGTATAAAACAGCATGGCCTGGCCTGCGCGCCGCGCAATTTCTCTCTCTGTTTTCCCTCTTGTTTTGACTGTTCTTCTTCTCCCCCCCCCCCCACCTATTCTCAGGTTTTGGGTTTCTTTCATTCCTTTACCACTCTTTCCTCCTTTCACTCTCTTCCGGATTGTGCAAAGTTTCCTCTTTTCTTCCATCTCCTTTTCTCTCATGCTTTTACACTGGTAAGCCCAAAAGGAGGAGGAGGATTTCTAAAAGGAAACCTTTGGGAACGCACTGAACCCATTAGGAGGAGAAGGGTAAGAAGAGCTTGCTATCCACATAGCAAGGAGGGTACTGAGAAATATTACTATGCTTGGGAGAACTTGTGTTTTTTCTGTGTTTGTGTGTGTGTTTGTGTTTGTGTGTGTGTGTTTGTGTGTGATGCACTTGGAGGGAAGAGCTGGCTGGAACTCTCAACAGAAGCAGCAGAACGCACTGCAACATTTGGTTGCAGGTCCCATTTGTGACATACCACAGATGAAGTCCCTACTTTGAAGCATTTACCATATAGAAGCATTTACCTTCTCCCAATCCAGAGTTGTTCATACCCTTTTTTTTGAAATATACCAAGCATGCCCCCCCAACATTTCTCTGATGAAAAGAGGGACGCCCCATTCGATAATGGTAATTTTATTCTTTCTACCCCACACAACTGACTGGGTTGCCCCAGCCACTCTGGGCAGCATCCAACATGTATAAAAACATAATAAAACACTCGACGTTTTAAAAAAAACCTTCACTGTACAAGACGACTCGGGAGTCGGAGAACTCCATACCTCCCAACATTTCTCCACTGAAAATAGGGACACCCTAAGGAAAAGAGATTAACAGTAATCCTTCAAGTGGGTTGATTGGTTTGGCTATGCGTTGGTTCAGTGGTTAATTGGTGAGCTATGAGATGAAGGGGAGGGTCAGATGCCTTGTCAATCAAAGAATGCCTTGTCAACCAATCCTAGGCAGCTTTGTCAATCCCAGCAGCCTTGGCAACCAATCCGAGGCAGCTTTGTCAATCCCAGCAGCCTTGGCAACCAATCCGAGGCAGCTTTGTCAATCCCAGCAGCCTTGCAACCAATCCCAGGGAGCTTTGTCACTCCCAGGAGCAGGTATAAAACAGCATGGCCTGGTCTGCGCTCAGGCCATTGGCCTGCGCTCAGGCCGTTTTAAAAAAAACCTTCACTGTACAAGACGACTCGGGAGTCGGAGAACTCCATACCTCCCAACATTTCTCCACTGAAAATAGGGACACCCTAAGGAAAAGAGATTAACAGTAATCCTTCAAGTGGGTTGATTGGTTTGGCTATGCGTTGGTTAAGTGGTTAATTGGTGAGCTATGAGATGAAGGGGAGGGTCAGATGCCTTGTCAATCAAAGAATGCCTTGTCAACCAATCCTAGGCAGCTTTGTCAATCCCAGCAGCCTTGGCAACCAATCCGAGGCAGCTTTGTCAATCCCAGCAGCCTTGGCAACCAATCCGAGGCAGCTTTGTCAATCCCAGCAGCCTTGCAACCAATCCCAGGGAGCTTTGTCACTCCCAGGAGCAGGTATAAAACAGCATGGCCTGGCCTGCGCTCAGGCCATTGGCCTGCGCTCAGGCCATTGGCCTGCGCTCAGGCCATTGGCCTGCGCTCAGGCCATTGGCCTGCGCTCAGGCCATTGGCCTGCGCTCAGGCCATTGGCCTGCGCTCAGGCCATTGGCCTGCGCTCAGGCCATTGGCCTGCGCTCAGGCCATTGGCCTGCGCTCAGGCCATTGGCCTGCGCTCAGGCCATTGGCCTGCGCTCAGGCCATTGGCCTGCGCGCCGCGCAATTTCTCTCTCTGTTTTCCCTCTTGTTTTGACTGTTCTTCTTCTCCCCCCCCCCCCACCTATTCTCAAGTTTTGGGTTTCTTTCATTCCTTTACCACTCTTTCCTCCTTTCACTCTCTTCCGGATTGTGCAAAGTTTCCTCTTTTCTTCCATCTCCTTTTCTCTCATGCTTTTACACTGGTAAGCCCAAAAGGAGGAGGAGGATTTCTAAAAGGAAACCTGTGGGAACGCACTGAACCCATTAGGAGGAGAAGGGTAAGAAGAGCTTGCTATCCACATAGCAAGGAGGGTACTGAGAAATATTACTATGCTTGGGAGAACTTGTGTTTTTTCTGTGTTTGTGTGTGTGTTTGTGTTTGTTTGTGTGTGTGTGTTTGTGTGTGATGCACTTGGAGGGAAGAGCTGGCTGGAACTCTCAACAGAAGCAGCAGAACGCACTGCAACATTTGGTTGCAGGTCCCATTTGTGACATACCACAGATGAAGTCCCTACTTTGAAGCGTTTACCATATAGAAGCATTTACCTTCTCCCAATCCAGAGTTGTTCATACCCTTTTTTTTGAAATATACCAAGCATGCCCCCCCAACATTTCTCTGATGAAAAGAGGGACGCCCCATTCGATAATGGTAATTTTATTCTTTCTACCCCACACAACTGACTGGGTTGCCCCAGCCACTCTGGGCAGCATCCAACATGT
>NW_028149447.1:15000-95078 GCF_964270895.1 Podarcis filfolensis
TGTCAATCAAAGAATGCCTTGTCAACCAATCCGAGGCAGCTTTGTCAATCCCAGCAGCCTTGGCAACCAATCCGAGGCAGCTTTGTCAATCCCAGCAGCCTTGCAACCAATCCCAGGCGCTTTGTCACTCCCAGGAGCAGGTATAAAAGAGCAGGCCTGGCCTGCGCTCAGGCCATTGGCCTGCGCTCAGGCCATTGGCGCTTTGTCACTCCCAGGAGCAGGTATAAAACAGCAGGCCATTGGCCTGCGCTCAGGCCATTGGCCTGCGCGCCGCGCAATTTCTCTCTCTGTTTTCCCTCTTGTTTTGACTGTTCTTCTTCTCCCCCCCCCCCACCTATTCTCAGGTTTTGGGTTTCTTTCATTCCTTTACCACTCTTTCCTCCTTTCACTCTCTTCCGGATTGTGCACAGTTTCCTCTTTTCTTCCATCTCCTTTTCTCTCATGCTTTTACACTGGTAAGCCCAAAAGGAGGAGGAGGATTTCTAAAAGGAAACCTTTGGGAACGCACTGAACCCATTAGGAGGAGAAGGGTAAGAAGAGCTTGCTATCCACATAGCAAGGAGGGTACTGAGAAATATTACTATGCTTGGGAGAACTTGTGTTTTTTCTGTGTTTGTGTGTGTGTTTGTGTTTGTTTGTGTGTGTGTGTTTGTGTGTGATGCACTTGGAGGGAAGAGCTGGCTGGAACTCTCAACAGAAGCAGCAGAACGCACTGCAACATTTGGTTGCAGGTCCCATTTGTGACATACCACAGATGAAGTCCCTACTTTGAAGCATTTACCATATAGAAGCATTTACCTTCTCCCAATCCAGAGTTGTTCATACCCTTTTTTTTGAAATATACCAAGCATGCCCCCCCAACATTTCTCTGATGAAAAGAGGGACGCCCCATTCGATAATGGTAATTTTATTCTTTCTACCCCACACAACTGACTGGGTTGCCCCAGCCACTCTGGGCAGCATCCAACATGTATAAAAACATAATAAAACACTCGACGTTTTAAAAAAAACCTTCACTGTACAAGACGACTCGGGAGTCGGAGAACTCCATACCTCCCAACATTTCTCCACTGAAAATAGGGACACCCTAAGGAAAAGAGATTAACAGTAATCCTTCAAGTGGGTTGATTGGTTTGGCTATGCGTTGGTTAAGTGGTTAATTGGTGAGCTATGAGATGAAGGGGAGGGTCAGATGCCTTGTCAATCAAAGAATGCCTTGTCAACCAATCCTAGGCAGCTTTGTCAATCCCAGCAGCCTTGGCAACCAATCCGAGGCAGCTTTGTCAATCCCAGCAGCCTTGGCAACCAATCCGAGGCAGCTTTGTCAATCCCAGCAGCCTTGCAACCAATCCCAGGCAGCTTTGTCACTCCCAGGAGCAGGTATAAAACAGCATGGCCTGGCCTGCGCGCCGCGCAATTTCTCTCTCTGTTTTCCCTCTTGTTTTGACTGTTCTTCTTCTCCCCCCCCCCCCACCTATTCTCAGGTTTTGGGTTTCTTTCATTCCTTTACCACTCTTTCCTCCTTTCACTCTCTTCCGGATTGTGCAAAGTTTCCTCTTTTCTTCCATCTCCTTTTCTCTCATGCTTTTACACTGGTAAGCCCAAAAGGAGGAGGAGGATTTCTAAAAGGAAACCTTTGGGAACGCACTGAACCCATTAGGAGGAGAAGGGTAAGAAGAGCTTGCTATCCACATAGCAAGGAGGGTACTGAGAAATATTACTATGCTTGGGAGAACTTGTGTTTTTTCTGTGTTTGTGTGTGTGTTTGTGTTTGTGTGTGTGTGTTTGTGTGTGATGCACTTGGAGGGAAGAGCTGGCTGGAACTCTCAACAGAAGCAGCAGAACGCACTGCAACATTTGGTTGCAGGTCCCATTTGTGACATACCACAGATGAAGTCCCTACTTTGAAGCATTTACCATATAGAAGCATTTACCTTCTCCCAATCCAGAGTTGTTCATACCCTTTTTTTTGAAATATACCAAGCATGCCCCCCCAACATTTCTCTGATGAAAAGAGGGACGCCCCATTCGATAATGGTAATTTTATTCTTTCTACCCCACACAACTGACTGGGTTGCCCCAGCCACTCTGGGCAGCATCCAACATGTATAAAAACATAATAAAACACTCGACGTTTTAAAAAAAAACCTTCACTGTACAAGACGACTCGGGAGTCGGAGAACTCCATACCTCCCAACATTTCTCCACTGAAAATAGGGACACCCTAAGGAAAAGAGATTAACAGTAATCCTTCAAGTGGGTTGATTGGTTTGGCTATGCGTTGGTTCAGTGGTTAATTGGTGAGCTATGAGATGAAGGGGAGGGTCAGATGCCTTGTCAATCAAAGAATGCCTTGTCAACCAATCCTAGGCAGCTTTGTCAATCCCAGCAGCCTTGGCAACCAATCCGAGGCAGCTTTGTCAATCCCAGCAGCCTTGGCAACCAATCCGAGGCAGCTTTGTCAATCCCAGCAGCCTTGCAACCAATCCCAGGGAGCTTTGTCACTCCCAGGAGCAGGTATAAAACAGCATGGCCTGGTCTGCGCTCAGGCCATTGGCCTGCGCTCAGGCCGTTTTAAAAAAAACCTTCACTGTACAAGACGACTCGGGAGTCGGAGAACTCCATACCTCCCAACATTTCTCCACTGAAAATAGGGACACCCTAAGGAAAAGAGATTAACAGTAATCCTTCAAGTGGGTTGATTGGTTTGGCTATGCGTTGGTTAAGTGGTTAATTGGTGAGCTATGAGATGAAGGGGAGGGTCAGATGCCTTGTCAATCAAAGAATGCCTTGTCAACCAATCCTAGGCAGCTTTGTCAATCCCAGCAGCCTTGGCAACCAATCCGAGGCAGCTTTGTCAATCCCAGCAGCCTTGGCAACCAATCCGAGGCAGCTTTGTCAATCCCAGCAGCCTTGCAACCAATCCCAGGCGCTTTGTCACTCCCAGGAGCAGGTATAAAACAGCAGGCCATTGGCCTGCGCTCAGGCCATTGGCCTGCGCTCAGGCCATTGGCGCTTTGTCACTCCCAGGAGCAGGTATAAAACAGCAGGCCATTGGCCTGCGCTCAGGCCATTGGCCTGCGCGCCGCGCAATTTCTCTCTCTGTTTTCCCTCTTGTTTTGACTGTTCTTCTTCTCCCCCCCCCCCCCCACCTATTCTCAGGTTTTGGGTTTCTTTCATTCCTTTACCACTCTTTCCTCCTTTCACTCTCTTCCGGATTGTGCACAGTTTCCTCTTTTCTTCCATCTCCTTTTCTCTCATGCTTTTACACTGGTAAGCCCAAAAGGAGGAGGAGGATTTCTAAAAGGAAACCTTTGGGAACGCACTGAACCCATTAGGAGGAGAAGGGTAAGAAGAGCTTGCTATCCACATAGCAAGGAGGGTACTGAGAAATATTACTATGCTTGGGAGAACTTGTGTTTTTTCTGTGTTTGTGTGTGTGTTTGTGTTTGTTTGTGTGTGTGTGTTTGTGTGTGTGTGATGCACTTGGAGGGAAGAGCTGGCTGGAACTCTCAACAGAAGCAGCAGAACGCACTGCAACATTTGGTTGCAGGTCCCATTTGTGACATACCACAGATGAAGTCCCTACTTTGAAGCATTTACCATATAGAAGCATTTACCTTCTCCCAATCCAGAGTTTTTCATACCCTTTTTTTTGAAATATACCAAGCATGCCCCCCCAACATTTCTCTGATGAAAAGAGGGACGCCCCATTCGATAATGGTAATTTTATTCTTTCTACCCCACACAACTGACTGGGTTCCCCAGCCACTCTGGGCAGCATCCAACATGTATAAAAACATAATAAAACACTCGACGTTTTAAAAAAAACCTTCACTGTACAAGACGACTCGGGAGTCGGAGAACTCCATACCTCCCAACATTTCTCCACTGAAAATAGGGACACCCTAAGGAAAAGAGATTAACAGTAATCCTTCAAGTGGGTTGATTGGTTTGGCTATGCGTTGGTTAAGTGGTTAATTGGTGAGCTATGAGATGAAGGGGAGGGTCAGATGCCTTGTCAATCAAAGAATGCCTTGTCAACCAATCCTAGGCAGCTTTGTCAATCCCAGCAGCCTTGGCAACCAATCCGAGGCAGCTTTGTCAATCCCAGCAGCCTTGGCAACCAATCCGAGGCAGCTTTGTCAATCCCAGCAGCCTTGCAACCAATCCCAGGCAGCTTTGTCACTCCCAGGAGCAGGTATAAAACAGCATGGCCTGGCCTGCGCTCAGGCCATTGGCCTGCGCTCAGGCCATTGGCCTGCGCTCAGGCCATTGGCCTGCGCTCAGGCCATTGGCCTGCGCTCAGGCCATTGGCCTGCGCTCAGGCCATTGGCCTGCGCTCAGGCCATTGGCCTGCGCTCAGGCCATTGGCCTGCGCGCCGCGCAATTTCTCTCTCTGTTTTCCCTCTTGTTTTGACTGTTCTTCTTCTCCCCCCCCCCCACCTATTCTCAGGTTTTGGGTTTCTTTCATTCCTTTACCACTCTTTCCTCCTTTCACTCTCTTCCGGATTGTGCACAGTTTCCTCTTTTCTTCCATCTCCTTTTCTCTCATGCTTTTACACTGGTAAGCCCAAAAGGAGGAGGAGGATTTCTAAAAGGAAACCTTTGGGAACGCACTGAACCCATTAGGAGGAGAAGGGTAAGAAGAGCTTGCTATCCACATAGCAAGGAGGGTACTGAGAAATATTACTATGCTTGGGAGAACTTGTGTTTTTTCTGTGTTTGTGTGTGTGTTTGTGTTTGTTTGTGTGTGTGTGTTTGTGTGTGATGCACTTGGAGGGAAGAGCTGGCTGGAACTCTCAACAGAAGCAGCAGAACGCACTGCAACATTTGGTTGCAGGTCCCATTTGTGACATACCACAGATGAAGTCCCTACTTTGAAGCATTTACCATATAGAAGCATTTACCTTCTCCCAATCCAGAGTTTTTCATACCCTTTTTTTTGAAATATACCAAGCATGCCCCCCCAACATTTCTCTGATGAAAAGAGGGACGCCCCATTCGATAATGGTAATTTTATTCTTTCTACCCCACACAACTGACTGGGTTCCCCAGCCACTCTGGGCAGCATCCAACATGTATAAAAACATAATAAAACACTCGACGTTTTAAAAAAAACCTTCACTGTACAAGACGACTCGGGAGTCGGAGAACTCCATACCTCCCAACATTTCTCCACTGAAAATAGGGACACCCTAAGGAAAAGAGATTAACAGTAATCCTTCAAGTGGGTTGATTGGTTTGGCTATGCGTTGGTTAAGTGGTTAATTGGTGAGCTATGAGATGAAGGGGAGGGTCAGATGCCTTGTCAATCAAAGAATGCCTTGTCAACCAATCCTAGGCAGCTTTGTCAATCCCAGCAGCCTTGGCAACCAATCCGAGGCAGGTTTGTCAATCCCAGCAGCCTTGGCAACCAATCCGAGGCAGCTTTGTCAATCCCAGCAGCCTTGCAACCAATCCCAGGCGCTTTGTCACTCCCAGGAGCAGGTATAAAACAGCAGGCCATTGGCCTGCGCTCAGGCCATTGGCCTGCGCGGCGCTTTGTCACTCCCAGGAGCAGGTATAAAACAGCAGGCCATTGGCCTGCGCTCAGGCCATTGGCCTGCGCTCAGGCCATTGGCCTGCGCGCCGCGCAATTTCTCTCTCTGTTTTCCCTCTTGTTTTGACTGTTCTTCTTCTCCCCCCCCCCCACCTATTCTCAGGTTTTGGGTTTCTTTCATTCCTTTACCACTCTTTCCTCCTTTCACTCTCTTCCGGATTGTGCACAGTTTCCTCTTTTCTTCCATCTCCTTTTCTCTCATGCTTTTACACTGGTAAGCCCAAAAGGAGGAGGAGGATTTCTAAAAGGAAACCTTTGGGAACGCACTGAACCCATTAGGAGGAGAAGGGTAAGAAGAGCTTGCTATCCACATAGCAAGGAGGGTACTGAGAAATATTACTATGCTTGGGAGAACTTGTGTTTTTTCTGTGTTTGTGTGTGTGTTTGTGTTTGTTTGTGTGTGTGTGTTTGTGTGTGATGCACTTGGAGGGAAGAGCTGGCTGGAACTCTCAACAGAAGCAGCAGAACGCACTGCAACATTTGGTTGCAGGTCCCATTTGTGACATACCACAGATGAAGTCCCTACTTTGAAGCATTTACCATATAGAAGCATTTACCTTCTCCCAATCCAGAGTTTTTCATACCCTTTTTTTTGAAATATACCAAGCATGCCCCCCCAACATTTCTCTGATGAAAAGAGGGACGCCCCATTCGATAATGGTAATTTTATTCTTTCTACCCCACACAACTGACTGGGTTCCCCAGCCACTCTGGGCAGCATCCAACATGTATAAAAACATAATAAAACACTCGACGTTTTAAAAAAAACCTTCACTGTACAAGACGACTCGGGAGTCGGAGAACTCCATACCTCCCAACATTTCTCCACTGAAAATAGGGACACCCTAAGGAAAAGAGATTAACAGTAATCCTTCAAGTGGGTTGATTGGTTTGGCTATGCGTTGGTTAAGTGGTTAATTGGTGAGCTATGAGATGAAGGGGAGGGTCAGATGCCTTGTCAATCAAAGAATGCCTTGTCAACCAATCCTAGGCAGCTTTGTCAATCCCAGCAGCCTTGGCAACCAATCCGAGGCAGCTTTGTCAATCCCAGCAGCCTTGGCAACCAATCCGAGGCAGCTTTGTCAATCCCAGCAGCCTTGCAACCAATCCCAGGCAGCTTTGTCACTCCCAGGAGCAGGTATAAAACAGCATGGCCTGGCCTGCGCTCAGGCCATGGCCTGCGCTCAGGCCATTGGCCTGCGCTCAGGCCATTGGCCTGCGCTCAGGCCATTGGCCTGCGCTCAGGCCATTGGCCTGCGCTCAGGCCATTGGCCTGCGCTCAGGCCATTGGCCTGCGCTCAGGCCATTGGCCTGCGCTCAGGCCATTGGCCTGCGCGCCGCGCAATTTCTCTCTCTGTTTTCCCTCTTGTTTTGACTGTTCTTCTTCTCCCCCCCCCCCACCTATTCTCAGGTTTTGGGTTTCTTTCATTCCTTTACCACTCTTTCCTTCCTTTCACTCTCTTCCGGATTGTGCACAGTTTCCTCTTTTCTTCCATCTCCTTTTCTCTCATGCTTTTACACTGGTAAGCCCAAAAGGAGGAGGAGGATTTCTAAAAGGAAACCTTTGGGAACGCACTGAACCCATTAGGAGGAGAAGGGTAAGAAGAGCTTGCTATCCACATAGCAAGGAGGGTACTGAGAAATATTACTATGCTTGGGAGAACTTGTGTTTTTTCTGTGTTTGTGTGTGTGTTTGTGTTTGTTTGTGTGTGTGTGTTTGTGTGTGATGCACTTGGAGGGAAGAGCTGGCTGGAACTCTCAACAGAAGCAGCAGAACGCACTGCAACATTTGGTTGCAGGTCCCATTTGTGACATACCACAGATGAAGTCCCTACTTTGAAGCATTTACCATATAGAAGCATTTACCTTCTCCCAATCCAGAGTTTTTCATACCCTTTTTTTTGAAATATACCAAGCATGCCCCCCCAACATTTCTCTGATGAAAAAGAGGGACGCCCCATTCGATAATGGTAATTTTATTCTTTCTACCCCACACAACTGACTGGGTTCCCCAGCCACTCTGGGCAGCATCCAACATGTATAAAAACATAATAAAACACTCGACGTTTTAAAAAAAACCTTCACTGTACAAGACGACTCGGGAGTCGGAGAACTCCATACCTCCCAACATTTCTCCACTGAAAATAGGGACACCCTAAGGAAAAGAGATTAACAGTAATCCTTCAAGTGGGTTGATTGGTTTGGCTATGCGTTGGTTAAGTGGTTAATTGGTGAGCTATGAGATGAAGGGGAGGGTCAGATGCCTTGTCAATCAAAGAATGCCTTGTCAACCAATCCTAGGCAGCTTTGTCAATCCCAGCAGCCTTGGCAACCAATCCGAGGCAGGTTTGTCAATCCCAGCAGCCTTGGCAACCAATCCGAGGCAGCTTTGTCAATCCCAGCAGCCTTGCAACCAATCCCAGGCGCTTTGTCACTCCCAGGAGCAGGTATAAAACAGCAGGCCATTGGCCTGCGCGGCGCTTTGTCACTCCCAGGAGCAGGTATAAAACAGCAGGCCATTGGCCTGCGCTCAGGCCATTGGCCTGCGCTCAGGCCATTGGCCTGCGCGCCGCGCAATTTCTCTCTCTGTTTTCCCTCTTGTTTTGACTGTTCTTCTTCTCCCCCCCCCCCACCTATTCTCAGGTTTTGGGTTTCTTTCATTCCTTTACCACTCTTTCCTCCTTTCACTCTCTTCCGGATTGTGCACAGTTTCCTCTTTTCTTCCATCTCCTTTTCTCTCATGCTTTTACACTGGTAAGCCCAAAAGGAGGAGGAGGATTTCTAAAAGGAAACCTTTGGGAACGCACTGAACCCATTAGGAGGAGAAGGGTAAGAAGAGCTTGCTATCCACATAGCAAGGAGGGTACTGAGAAATATTACTATGCTTGGGAGAACTTGTGTTTTTTCTGTGTTTGTGTGTGTGTTTGTGTTTGTTTGTGTGTGTGTGTTTGTGTGTGATGCACTTGGAGGGAAGAGCTGGCTGGAACTCTCAACAGAAGCAGCAGAACGCACTGCAACATTTGGTTGCAGGTCCCATTTGTGACATACCACAGATGAAGTCCCTACTTTGAAGCATTTACCATATAGAAGCATTTACCTTCTCCCAATCCAGAGTTTTTCATACCCTTTTTTTTGAAATATACCAAGCATGCCCCCCCAACATTTCTCTGATGAAAAGAGGGACGCCCCATTCGATAATGGTAATTTTATTCTTTCTACCCCACACAACTGACTGGGTTCCCCAGCCACTCTGGGCAGCATCCAACATGTATAAAAACATAATAAAACACTCGACGTTTTAAAAAAAACCTTCACTGTACAAGACGACTCGGGAGTCGGAGAACTCCATACCTCCCAACATTTCTCCACTGAAAATAGGGACACCCTAAGGAAAAGAGATTAACAGTAATCCTTCAAGTGGGTTGATTGGTTTGGCTATGCGTTGGTTAAGTGGTTAATTGGTGAGCTATGAGATGAAGGGGAGGGTCAGATGCCTTGTCAATCAAAGAATGCCTTGTCAACCAATCCTAGGCAGCTTTGTCAATCCCAGCAGCCTTGGCAACCAATCCGAGGCAGCTTTGTCAATCCCAGCAGCCTTGGCAACCAATCCGAGGCAGCTTTGTCAATCCCAGCAGCCTTGCAACCAATCCCAGGCAGCTTTGTCACTCCCAGGAGCAGGTATAAAACAGCATGGCCTGGCCTGCGCTCAGGCCATTGGCCTGCGCTCAGGCCATTGGCCTGCGCTCAGGCCATTGGCCTGCGCTCAGGCCATTGGCCTGCGCTCAGGCCATTGGCCTGCGCTCAGGCCATTGGCCTGCGCTCAGGCCATTGGCCTGCGCTCAGGCCATTGGCCTGCGCTCAGGCCATTGGCCTGCGCTCAGGCCATTGGCCTGCGCTCAGGCCATTGGCCTGCGCTCAGGCCATTGGCCTGCGCTCAGGCCATTGGCCTGCGCGCCGCGCAATTTCTCTCTCTGTTTTCCCTCTTGTTTTGACTGTTCTTCTTCTCCCCCCACCTATTCTCAGGTTTTGGGTTTCTTTCATTCCTTTACCACTCTTTCCTCCTTTCACTCTCTTCCGGATTGTGCAAAGTTTCCTCTTTTCTTCCATCTCCTTTTCTCTCATGCTTTTACACTGGTAAGCCCAAAAGGAGGAGGAGGATTTCTAAAAGGAAACCTGTGGGAACGCACTGAACCCATTAGGAGGAGAAGGGTAAGAAGAGCTTGCTATCCACATAGCAAGGAGGGTACTGAGAAATATTACTATGCTTGGGAGAACTTGTGTTTTTTCTGTGTTTGTGTGTGTGTTTGTGTTTGTTGTGTGTGTGTGTGTTTGTGTGTGATGCACTTGGAGGGAAGAGCTGGCTGGAACTCTCAACAAAGCAGCAGAACGCACTGCAACATTTGGTTGCAGGTCCCATTTGTGACATACCACAGATGAAGTCCCTACTTTGAAGCATTTACCATATAGAAGCATTTACCTTCTCCCAATCCAGAGTTTTTCATACCCTTTTTTTTGAAATATACCAAGCATGCCCCCCCAACATTTCTCTGATGAAAAGAGGGACGCCCCATTCGATAATGGTAATTTTATTCTTTCTACCCCACACAACTGACTGGGTTCCCCAGCCACTCTGGGCAGCATCCAACATGTATAAAAACATAATAAAACACTCGACGTTTTAAAAAAAACCTTCACTGTACAAGACGACTCGGGAGTCGGAGAACTCCATACCTCCCAACATTTCTCCACTGAAAATAGGGACACCCTAAGGAAAAGAGATTAACAGTAATCCTTCAAGTGGGTTGATTGGTTTGGCTATGCGTTGGTTAAGTGGTTAATTGGTGAGCTATGAGATGAAGGGCAGGGTCAGATGCCTTGTCAATCAAAGAATGCCTTGTCAACCAATCCTAGGCAGCTTTGTCAATCCCAGCAGCCTTGGCAACCAATCCGAGGCAGCTTTGTCAATCCCAGCAGCCTTGGCAACCAATCCGAGGCAGCTTTGTCAATCCCAGCAGCCTTGCAACCAATCCCAGGCAGCTTTGTCACTCCCAGGAGCAGGTATAAAACAGCATGGCCTGGCCTGCGCTCAGGCCATTGGCCTGCGCTCAGGCCATTGGCCTGCGCTCAGGCCATTGGCCTGCGCTCAGGCCATTGGCCTGCGCTCAGGCCATTGGCCTGCGCTCAGGCCATTGGCCTGCGCTCAGGCCATTGGCCTGCGCTCAGGCCATTGGCCTGCGCTCAGGCCATTGGCCTGCGCTCAGGCCATTGGCCTGCGCTCAGGCCATTGGCCTGCGCTCAGGCCATTGGCCTGCGCTCAGGCCATTGGCCTGCGCTCAGGCCATTGGCCTGCGCTCAGGCCATTGGCCTGCGCTCAGGCCATTGGCCTGCGCTCAGGCCATTGGCCTGCGCTCAGGCCATTGGCCTGCGCGCCGCGCAATTTCTCTCTCTGTTTTCCCTCTTGTTTTGACTGTTCTTCTTCTCCCCCCCCCCCCACCTATTGTCAGGTTTTGGGTTTCTTTCATTCCTTTACCACTCTTTCCTCCTTTCACTCTCTTCCGGATTGTGCACAGTTTCCTCTTTTCTTCCATCTCCTTTTCTCTCATGCTTTTACACTGGTAAGCCCAAAAGGAGGAGGAGGATTTCTAAAAGGAAACCTGTGGGAACGCACTGAACCCATTAGGAGGAGAAGGGTAAGAAGAGCTTGCTATCCACATAGCAAGGAGGGTACTGAGAAATATTACTATGCTTGGGAGAACTTGTGTTTTTTCTGTGTTTGTGTGTGTGTTTGTGTTTGTTTGTGTGTGTGTGTGTTTGTGTGTGATGCACTTGGAGGGAAGAGCTGGCTGGAACTCTCAACAGAAGCAGCAGAACGCACTGCAACATTTGGTTGCAGGTCCCATTTGTGACATACCACAGATGAAGTCCCTACTTTGAAGCATTTACCATATAGAAGCATTTACCTTCTCCCAATCCAGAGTTTTTCATACCCTTTTTTTTGAAATATACCAAGCATGCCCCCCCAACATTTCTCTGATGAAAAGAGGGACGCCCCATTCGATAATGGTAATTTTATTCTTTCTACCCCACACAACTGACTGGGTTCCCCAGCCACTCTGGGCAGCATCCAACATGTATAAAAACATAATAAAACACTCGACGTTTTAAAAAAAACCTTCACTGTACAAGACGACTCGGGAGTCGGAGAACTCCATACCTCCCAACATTTCTCCACTGAAAATAGGGACACCCTAAGGAAAAGAGATTAACAGTAATCCTTCAAGTGGGTTGATTGGTTTGGCTATGCGTTGGTTAAGTGGTTAATTGGTGAGCTATGAGATGAAGGGGAGGGTCAGATGCCTTGTCAATCAAAGAATGCCTTGTCAACCAATCCTAGGCAGCTTTGTCAATCCCAGCAGCCTTGGCAACCAATCCGAGGCAGCTTTGTCAATCCCAGCAGCCTTGGCAACCAATCCGAGGCAGCTTTGTCAATCCCAGCAGCCTTGCAACCAATCCCAGGCAGCTTTGTCACTCCCAGGAGCAGGTATAAAACAGCATGGCCTGGCCTGCGCTCAGGCCATTGGCCTGCGCTCAGGCCATTGGCCTGCGCTCAGGCCATTGGCCTGCGCTCAGGCCATTGGCCTGCGCTCAGGCCATTGGCCTGCGCTCAGGCCATTGGCCTGCGCTCAGGCCATTGGCCTGCGCTCAGGCCATTGGCCTGCGCTCAGGCCATTGGCCTGCGCTCAGGCCATTGGCCTGCGCTCAGGCCATTGGCCTGCGCTCAGGCCATTGGCCTGCGCTCAGGCCATTGGCCTGCGCTCAGGCCATTGGCCTGCGCTCAGGCCATTGGCCTGCGCGCCGCGCAATTTCTCTCTCTGTTTTCCCTCTTGTTTTGACTGTTCTTCTTCTCCCCCCCCCCCCCCACCTATTCTCAGGTTTTGGGTTTCTTTCATTCCTTTACCACTCTTTCCTCCTTTCACTCTCTTCCGGATTGTGCAAAGTTTCCTCTTTTCTTCCATCTCCTTTTCTCTCATGCTTTTACACTGGTAAGCCCAAAAGGAGGAGGAGGATTTCTAAAAGGAAACCTGTGGGAACGCACTGAACCCATTAGGAGGAGAAGGGTAAGAAGAGCTTGCTATCCA
The DNA here is from genome assembly GCF_964270895.1 of Podarcis filfolensis. Lineage (NCBI taxonomy): Eukaryota > Metazoa > Chordata > Lepidosauria > Squamata > Lacertidae > Podarcis > Podarcis filfolensis. The sequence goes on from NW_028149447.1 coordinate 27,742, forward strand.
CATAGCAAGGAGGGTACTGAGAAATATTACTATGCTTGGGAGAACTTGTGTTTTTTCTGTGTTTGTGTGTGTGTTTGTGTTTGTTTGTGTGTGTGTGTTTGTGTGTGATGCACTTGGAGGGAAGAGCTGGCTGGAACTCTCAACAGAAGCAGCAGAACGCACTGCAACATTTGGTTGCAGGTCCCATTTGTGACATACCACAGATGAAGTCCCTACTTTGAAGCATTTACCATATAGAAGCATTTACCTTCTCCCAATCCAGAGTTTTTCATACCCTTTTTTTTGAAATATACCAAGCATGCCCCCCCAACATTTCTCTGATGAAAAGAGGGACGCCCCATTCGATAATGGTAATTTTATTCTTTCTACCCCACACAACTGACTGGGTTCCCCAGCCACTCTGGGCAGCATCCAACATGTATAAAAACATAATAAAACACTCGACGTTTTAAAAAAAACCTTCACTGTACAAGACGACTCGGGAGTCGGAGAACTCCATACCTCCCAACATTTCTCCACTGAAAATAGGGACACCCTAAGGAAAAGAGATTAACAGTAATCCTTCAAGTGGGTTGATTGGTTTGGCTATGCGTTGGTTAAGTGGTTAATTGGTGAGCTATGAGATGAAGGGGAGGGTCAGATGCCTTGTCAATCAAAGAATGCCTTGTCAACCAATCCTAGGCAGCTTTGTCAATCCCAGCAGCCTTGGCAACCAATCCGAGGCAGCTTTGTCAATCCCAGCAGCCTTGGCAACCAATCCGAGGCAGCTTTGTCAATCCCAGCAGCCTTGCAACCAATCCCAGGCAGCTTTGTCACTCCCAGGAGCAGGTATAAAACAGCCATTGGCCTGCGCGCCGCGCAATTTCTCTCTCTGTTTTCCCTCTTGTTTTGACTGTTCTTCTTCTCCCCCCCCCCCCCACCTATTCTCAGGTTTTGGGTTTCTTTCATTCCTTTACCACTCTTTCCTCCTTTCACTCTCTTCCGGATTGTGCAAAGTTTCCTCTTTTCTTCCATCTCCTTTTCTCTCATGCTTTTACACTGGTAAGCCCAAAAGGAGGAGGAGGATTTCTAAAAGGAAACCTGTGGGAACGCACTGAACCCATTAGGAGGAGAAGGGTAAGAAGAGCTTGCTATCCACATAGCAAGGAGGGTACTGAGAAATATTACTATGCTTGGGAGAACTTGTGTTTTTTCTGTGTTTGTGTGTGTGTTTGTGTTTGTTTGTGTGTGTGTGTTTGTGTGTGATGCACTTGGAGGGAAGAGCTGGCTGGAACTCTCAACAGAAGCAGCAGAACGCACTGCAACATTTGGTTGCAGGTCCCATTTGTGACATACCACAGATGAAGTCCCTACTTTGAAGCATTTACCATATAGAAGCATTTACCTTCTCCCAATCCAGAGTTTTTCATACCCTTTTTTTTGAAATATACCAAGCATGCCCCCCCAACATTTCTCTGATGAAAAGAGGGACGCCCCATTCGATAATGGTAATTTTATTCTTTCTACCCCACACAACTGACTGGGTTCCCCAGCCACTCTGGGCAGCATCCAACATGTATAAAAACATAATAAAACACTCGACGTTTTAAAAAAAACCTTCACTGTACAAGACGACTCGGGAGTCGGAGAACTCCATACCTCCCAACATTTCTCCACTGAAAATAGGGACACCCTAAGGAAAAGAGATTAACAGTAATCCTTCAAGTGGGTTGATTGGTTTGGCTATGCGTTGGTTAAGTGGTTAATTGGTGAGCTATGAGATGAAGGGGAGGGTCAGATGCCTTGTCAATCAAAGAATGCCTTGTCAACCAATCCTAGGCAGCTTTGTCAATCCCAGCAGCCTTGGCAACCAATCCGAGGCAGCTTTGTCAATCCCAGCAGCCTTGGCAACCAATCCGAGGCAGCTTTGTCAATCCCAGCAGCCTTGCAACCAATCCCAGGCGCTTTGTCACTCCCAGGAGCAGGTATAAAACAGCAGGCCTGGCCTGCGCTCAGGCCATTGGCCTGCGCGCCGCGCAATTTCTCTCTCTGTTTTCCCTCTTGTTTTGACTGTTCTTCTTCTCCCCCCCCCACCTATTCTCAGGTTTTGGGTTTCTTTCATTCCTTTACCACTCTTTCCTCCTTTCACTCTCTTCCGGATTGTGCACAGTTTCCTCTTTTCTTCCATCTCCTTTTCTCTCATGCTTTTACACTGGTAAGCCCAAAAGGAGGAGGAGGATTTCTAAAAGGAAACCTTTGGGAACGCACTGAACCCATTAGGAGGAGAAGGGTAAGAAGAGCTTGCTATCCACATAGCAAGGAGGGTACTGAGAAATATTACTATGCTTGGGAGAACTTGTGTTTTTTCTGTGTTTGTGTGTGTGTTTGTGTTTGTTTGTGTGTGTGTGTTTGTGTGTGATGCACTTGGAGGGAAGAGCTGGCTGGAACTCTCAACAGAAGCAGCAGAACGCACTGCAACATTTGGTTGCAGGTCCCATTTGTGACATACCACAGATGAAGTCCCTACTTTGAAGCATTTACCATATAGAAGCATTTACCTTCTCCCAATCCAGAGTTTTTCATACCCTTTTTTTTGAAATATACCAAGCATGCCCCCCCAACATTTCTCTGATGAAAAGAGGGACGCCCCATTCGATAATGGTAATTTTATTCTTTCTACCCCACACAACTGACTGGGTTCCCCAGCCACTCTGGGCAGCATCCAACATGTATAAAAACATAATAAAACACTCGACGTTTTAAAAAAAACCTTCACTGTACAAGACGACTCGGGAGTCGGAGAACTCCATACCTCCCAACATTTCTCCACTGAAAATAGGGACACCCTAAGGAAAAGAGATTAACAGTAATCCTTCAAGTGGGTTGATTGGTTTGGCTATGCGTTGGTTAAGTGGTTAATTGGTGAGCTATGAGATGAAGGGGAGGGTCAGATGCCTTGTCAATCAAAGAATGCCTTGTCAACCAATCCTAGGCAGCTTTGTCAATCCCAGCAGCCTTGGCAACCAATCCGAGGCAGCTTTGTCAATCCCAGCAGCCTTGGCAACCAATCCGAGGCAGCTTTGTCAATCCCAGCAGCCTTGCAACCAATCCCAGGCGCTTTGTCACTCCCAGGAGCAGGTATAAAACAGCAGGCCTGGCCTGCGCTCAGGCCATTGGCCTGCGCGCCGCGCAATTTCTCTCTCTGTTTTCCCTCTTGTTTTGACTGTTCTTCTTCTCCCCCCCCCACCTATTCTCAGGTTTTGGGTTTCTTTCATTCCTTTACCACTCTTTCCTCCTTTCACTCTCTTCCGGATTGTGCACAGTTTCCTCTTTTCTTCCATCTCCTTTTCTCTCATGCTTTTACACTGGTAAGCCCAAAAGGAGGAGGAGGATTTCTAAAAGGAAACCTTTGGGAACGCACTGAACCCATTAGGAGGAGAAGGGTAAGAAGAGCTTGCTATCCACATAGCAAGGAGGGTACTGAGAAATATTACTATGCTTGGGAGAACTTGTGTTTTTTCTGTGTTTGTGTGTGTGTTTGTGTTTGTTTGTGTGTGTGTGTTTGTGTGTGATGCACTTGGAGGGAAGAGCTGGCTGGAACTCTCAACAGAAGCAGCAGAACGCACTGCAACATTTGGTTGCAGGTCCCATTTGTGACATACCACAGATGAAGTCCCTACTTTGAAGCATTTACCATATAGAAGCATTTACCTTCTCCCAATCCAGAGTTTTTCATACCCTTTTTTTTGAAATATACCAAGCATGCCCCCCCAACATTTCTCTGATGAAAAGAGGGACGCCCCATTCGATAATGGTAATTTTATTCTTTCTACCCCACACAACTGACTGGGTTCCCCAGCCACTCTGGGCAGCATCCAACATGTATAAAAACATAATAAAACACTCGACGTTTTAAAAAAAACCTTCACTGTACAAGACGACTCGGGAGTCGGAGAACTCCATACCTCCCAACATTTCTCCACTGAAAATAGGGACACCCTAAGGAAAAGAGATTAACAGTAATCCTTCAAGTGGGTTGATTGGTTTGGCTATGCGTTGGTTAAGTGGTTAATTGGTGAGCTATGAGATGAAGGGGAGGGTCAGATGCCTTGTCAATCAAAGAATGCCTTGTCAACCAATCCTAGGCAGCTTTGTCAATCCCAGCAGCCTTGGCAACCAATCCGAGGCAGCTTTGTCAATCCCAGCAGCCTTGGCAACCAATCCGAGGCAGCTTTGTCAATCCCAGCAGCCTTGCAACCAATCCCAGGCGCTTTGTCACTCCCAGGAGCAGGTATAAAACAGCAGGCCATTGGCCTGCGCTCAGGCCATTGGCCTGCGCTCAGGCCATTGGCCTGCGCTCAGGCCATTGGCGCTTTGTCACTCCCAGGAGCAGGTATAAAACAGCAGGCCATTGGCCTGCGCTCAGGCCATTGGCCTGCGCGCCGCGCAATTTCTCTCTCTGTTTTCCCTCTTGTTTTGACTGTTCTTCTTCTCCCCCCCCCCCCACCTATTCTCAGGTTTTGGGTTTCTTTCATTCCTTTACCACTCTTTCCTCCTTTCACTCTCTTCCGGATTGTGCAAAGTTTCCTCTTTTCTTCCATCTCCTTTTCTCTCATGCTTTTACACTGGTAAGCCCAAAAGGAGGAGGAGGATTTCTAAAAGGAAACCTTTGGGAACGCACTGAACCCATTAGGAGGAGAAGGGTAAGAAGAGCTTGCTATCCACATAGCAAGGAGGGTACTGAGAAATATTACTATGCTTGGGAGAACTTGTGTTTTTTCTGTGTTTGTGTGTGTGTTTGTGTTTGTTTGTGTGTGTGTGTTTGTGTGTGATGCACTTGGAGGGAAGAGCTGGCTGGAACTCTCAACAGAAGCAGCAGAACGCACTGCAACATTTGGTTGCAGGTCCCATTTGTGACATACCACAGATGAAGTCCCTACTTTGAAGCATTTACCATATAGAAGCATTTACCTTCTCCCAATCCAGAGTTTTTCATACCCTTTTTTTTGAAATATACCAAGCATGCCCCCCCAACATTTCTCTGATGAAAAGAGGGACGCCCCATTCGATAATGGTAATTTTATTCTTTCTACCCCACACAACTGACTGGGTTCCCCAGCCACTCTGGGCAGCATCCAACATGTATAAAAACATAATAAAACACTCGACGTTTTAAAAAAAACCTTCACTGTACAAGACGACTCGGGAGTCGGAGAACTCCATACCTCCCAACATTTCTCCACTGAAAATAGGGACACCCTAAGGAAAAGAGATTAACAGTAATCCTTCAAGTGGGTTGATTGGTTTGGCTATGCATTGGTTAAGTGGTTAATTGGTGAGCTATGAGATGAAGGGGAGGGTCAGATGCCTTGTCAATCAAAGAATGCCTTGTCAACCAATCCTAGGCAGCTTTGTCAATCCCAGCAGCCTTGGCAACCAATCCGAGGCAGCTTTGTCAATCCCAGCAGCCTTGGCAACCAATCCGAGGCAGCTTTGTCAATCCCAGCAGCCTTGCAACCAATCCCAGGCGCTTTGTCACTCCCAGGAGCAGGTATAAAACAGCAGGCCTGGCCTGCGCTCAGGCCATTGGCCTGCGCTCAGGCCATTGGCGCTTTGTCACTCCCAGGAGCAGGTATAAAACAGCAGGCCATTGGCCTGCGCTCAGGCCATTGGCCTGCGCGCCGCGCAATTTCTCTCTCTGTTTTCCCTCTTGTTTTGACTGTTCTTCTTCTCCCCCCCCCACCTATTCTCAGGTTTTGGGTTTCTTTCATTCCTTTACCACTCTTTCCTCCTTTCACTCTCTTCCGGATTGTGCACAGTTTCCTCTTTTCTTCCATCTCCTTTTCTCTCATGCTTTTACACTGGTAAGCCCAAAAGGAGGAGGAGGATTTCTAAAAGGAAACCTTTGGGAACGCACTGAACCCATTAGGAGGAGAAGGGTAAGAAGAGCTTGCTATCCACATAGCAAGGAGGGTACTGAGAAATATTACTATGCTTGGGAGAACTTGTGTTTTTTCTGTGTTTGTGTGTGTGTTTGTGTTTGTTTGTGTGTGTGTGTTTGTGTGTGATGCACTTGGAGGGAAGAGCTGGCTGGAACTCTCAACAGAAGCAGCAGAACGCACTGCAACATTTGGTTGCAGGTCCCATTTGTGACATACCACAGATGAAGTCCCTACTTTGAAGCATTTACCATATAGAAGCATTTACCTTCTCCCAATCCAGAGTTTTTCATACCCTTTTTTTTGAAATATACCAAGCATGCCCCCCCAACATTTCTCTGATGAAAAGAGGGACGCCCCATTCGATAATGGTAATTTTATTCTTTCTACCCCACACAACTGACTGGGTTCCCCAGCCACTCTGGGCAGCATCCAACATGTATAAAAACATAATAAAACACTCGACGTTTTAAAAAAAACCTTCACTGTACAAGACGACTCGGGAGTCGGAGAACTCCATACCTCCCAACATTTCTCCACTGAAAATAGGGACACCCTAAGGAAAAGAGATTAACAGTAATCCTTCAAGTGGGTTGATTGGTTTGGCTATGCGTTGGTTAAGTGGTTAATTGGTGAGCTATGAGATGAAGGGGAGGGTCAGATGCCTTGTCAATCAAAGAATGCCTTGTCAACCAATCCTAGGCAGCTTTGTCAATCCCAGCAGCCTTGGCAACCAATCCGAGGCAGCTTTGTCAATCCCAGCAGCCTTGGCAACCAATCCGAGGCAGCTTTGTCAATCCCAGCAGCCTTGCAACCAATCCCAGGCAGCTTTGTCACTCCCAGGAGCAGGTATAAAACAGCATGGCCTGGCCTGCGCTCAGGCCATTGGCCTGCGCTCAGGCCATTGGCCTGCGCTCAGGCCATTGGCCTGCGCTCAGGCCATTGGCCTGCGCTCAGGCCATTGGCCTGCGCTCAGGCCATTGGCCTGCGCTCAGGCCATTGGCCTGCGCTCAGGCCATTGGCCTGCGCTCAGGCCATTGGCCTGCGCGCCGCGCAATTTCTCTCTCTGTTTTCCCTCTTGTTTTGACTGTTCTTCTTCTCCCCCCCCCCCACCTATTGTCAGGTTTTGGGTTTCTTTCATTCCTTTACCACTCTTTCCTCCTTTCACTCTCTTCCGGATTGTGCACAGTTTCCTCTTTTCTTCCATCTCCTTTTCTCTCATGCTTTTACACTGGTAAGCCCAAAAGGAGGAGGAGGATTTCTAAAAGGAAACCTGTGGGAACGCACTGAACCCATTAGGAGGAGAAGGGTAAGAAGAGCTTGCTATCCACATAGCAAGGAGGGTACTGAGAAATATTACTATGCTTGGGAGAACTTGTGTTTTTTCTGTGTTTGTGTGTGTGTTTGTGTTTGTTTGTGTGTGTGTGTGTTTGTGTGTGATGCACTTGGAGGGAAGAGCTGGCTGGAACTCTCAACAGAAGCAGCAGAACGCACTGCAACATTTGGTTGCAGGTCCCATTTGTGACATACCACAGATGAAGTCCCTACTTTGAAGCATTTACCATATAGAAGCATTTACCTTCTCCCAATCCAGAGTTTTTCATACCCTTTTTTTTGAAATATACCAAGCATGCCCCCCCAACATTTCTCTGATGAAAAGAGGGACGCCCCATTCGATAATGGTAATTTTATTCTTTCTACCCCACACAACTGACTGGGTTCCCCAGCCACTCTGGGCAGCATCCAACATGTATAAAAACATAATAAAACACTCGACGTTTTAAAAAAAACCTTCACTGTACAAGACGACTCGGGAGTCGGAGAACTCCATACCTCCCAACATTTCTCCACTGAAAATAGGGACACCCTAAGGAAAAGAGATTAACAGTAATCCTTCAAGTGGGTTGATTGGTTTGGCTATGCGTTGGTTAAGTGGTTAATTGGTGAGCTATGAGATGAAGGGGAGGGTCAGATGCCTTGTCAATCAAAGAATGCCTTGTCAACCAATCCTAGGCAGCTTTGTCAATCCCAGCAGCCTTGGCAACCAATCCGAGGCAGCTTTGTCAATCCCAGCAGCCTTGGCAACCAATCCGAGGCAGCTTTGTCAATCCCAGCAGCCTTGCAACCAATCCCAGGCAGCTTTGTCACTCCCAGGAGCAGGTATAAAACAGCATGGCCTGGCCTGCGCTCAGGCCATTGGCCTGCGCTCAGGCCATTGGCCTGCGCTCAGGCCATTGGCCTGCGCTCAGGCCATTGGCCTGCGCTCAGGCCATTGGCCTGCGCTCAGGCCATTGGCCTGCGCTCAGGCCATTGGCCTGCGCTCAGGCCATTGGCCTGCGCTCAGGCCATTGGCCTGCGCTCAGGCCATTGGCCTGCGCTCAGGCCATTGGCCTGCGCTCAGGCCATTGGCCTGCGCGCCGCGCAATTTCTCTCTCTGTTTTCCCTCTTGTTTTGACTGTTCTTCTTCTCCCCCCCCCCCCACCTATTCTCAGGTTTTGGGTTTCTTTCATTCCTTTACCACTCTTTCCTCCTTTCACTCTCTTCCGGATTGTGCAAAGTTTCCTCTTTTCTTCCATCTCCTTTTCTCTCATGCTTTTACACTGGTAAGCCCAAAAGGAGGAGGAGGATTTCTAAAAGGAAACCTGTGGGAACGCACTGAACCCATTAGGAGGAGAAGGGTAAGAAGAGCTTGCTATCCACATAGCAAGGAGGGTACTGAGAAATATTACTATGCTTGGGAGAACTTGTGTTTTTTCTGTGTTTGTGTGTGTGTTTGTGTTTGTTTGTGTGTGTGTGTGTTTGTGTGTGATGCACTTGGAGGGAAGAGCTGGCTGGAACTCTCAACAGAAGCAGCAGAACGCACTGCAACATTTGGTTGCAGGTCCCATTTGTGACATACCACAGATGAAGTCCCTACTTTGAAGCATTTACCATATAGAAGCATTTACCTTCTCCCAATCCAGAGTTTTTCATACCCTTTTTTTTGAAATATACCAAGCATGCCCCCCCAACATTTCTCTGATGAAAAGAGGGACGCCCCATTCGATAATGGTAATTTTATTCTTTCTACCCCACACAACTGACTGGGTTCCCCAGCCACTCTGGGCAGCATCCAACATGTATAAAAACATAATAAAACACTCGACGTTTTAAAAAAAACCTTCACTGTACAAGACGACTCGGGAGTCGGAGAACTCCATACCTCCCAACATTTCTCCACTGAAAATAGGGACACCCTAAGGAAAAGAGATTAACAGTAATCCTTCAAGTGGGTTGATTGGTTTGGCTATGCGTTGGTTAAGTGGTTAATTGGTGAGCTATGAGATGAAGGGGAGGGTCAGATGCCTTGTCAATCAAAGAATGCCTTGTCAACCAATCCTAGGCAGCTTTGTCAATCCCAGCAGCCTTGGCAACCAATCCGAGGCAGCTTTGTCAATCCCAGCAGCTTTGGCAACCAATCCGAGGCAGCTTTGTCAATCCCAGCAGCCTTGCAACCAATCCCAGGCAGCTTTGTCACTCCCAGGAGCAGGTATAAAACAGCATGGCCTGGCCTGCGCTCAGGCCATTGGCCTGCGCTCAGGCCATTGGCCTGCGCTCAGGCCATTGGCCTGCGCTCAGGCCATTGGCCTGCGCTCAGGCCATTGGCCTGCGCTCAGGCCATTGGCCTGCGCTCAGGCCATTGGCCTGCGCTCAGGCCATTGGCCTGCGCTCAGGCCATTGGCCTGCGCTCAGGCCATTGGCCTGCGCGCCGCGCAATTTCTCTCTCTGTTTTCCCTCTTGTTTTGACTGTTCTTCTTCTCCCCCCCCCCCCACCTATTCTCAGGTTTTGGGTTTCTTTCATTCCTTTACCACTCTTTCCTCCTTTCACTCTCTTCCGGATTGTGCAAAGTTTCCTCTTTTCTTCCATCTCCTTTTCTCTCATGCTTTTACACTGGTAAGCCCAAAAGGAGGAGGAGGATTTCTAAAAGGAAACCTGTGGGAACGCACTGAACCCATTAGGAGGAGAAGGGTAAGAAGAGCTTGCTATCCACATAGCAAGGAGGGTACTGAGAAATATTACTATGCTTGGGAGAACTTGTGTTTTTTCTGTGTTTGTGTGTGTGTTTGTGTTTGTTTGTGTGTGTGTGTTTGTGTGTGATGCACTTGGAGGGAAGAGCTGGCTGGAACTCTCAACAGAAGCAGCAGAACGCACTGCAACATTTGGTTGCAGGTCCCATTTGTGACATACCACAGATGAAGTCCCTACTTTGAAGCATTTACCATATAGAAGCATTTACCTTCTCCCAATCCAGAGTTTTTCATACCCTTTTTTTTGAAATATACCAAGCATGCCCCCCCAACATTTCTCTGATGAAAAGAGGGACGCCCCATTCGATAATGGTAATTTTATTCTTTCTACCCCACACAACTGACTGGGTTCCCCAGCCACTCTGGGCAGCATCCAACATGTATAAAAACATAATAAAACACTCGACGTTTTAAAAAAAACCTTCACTGTACAAGACGACTCGGGAGTCGGAGAACTCCATACCTCCCAACATTTCTCCACTGAAAATAGGGACACCCTAAGGAAAAGAGATTAACAGTAATCCTTCAAGTGGGTTGATTGGTTTGGCTATGCGTTGGTTAAGTGGTTAATTGGTGAGCTATGAGATGAAGGGGAGGGTCAGATGCCTTGTCAATCAAAGAATGCCTTGTCAACCAATCCTAGGCAGCTTTGTCAATCCCAGCAGCCTTGGCAACCAATCCGAGGCAGCTTTGTCAATCCCAGCAGCCTTGGCAACCAATCCGAGGCAGCTTTGTCAATCCCAGCAGCCTTGCAACCAATCCCAGGCAGCTTTGTCACTCCCAGGAGCAGGTATAAAACAGCCATTGGCCTGCGCGCCGCGCAATTTCTCTCTCTGTTTTCCCTCTTGTTTTGACTGTTCTTCTTCTCCCCCCCCCCCCCACCTATTCTCAGGTTTTGGGTTTCTTTCATTCCTTTACCACTCTTTCCTCCTTTCACTCTCTTCCGGATTGTGCAAAGTTTCCTCTTTTCTTCCATCTCCTTTTCTCTCATGCTTTTACACTGGTAAGCCCAAAAGGAGGAGGAGGATTTCTAAAAGGAAACCTGTGGGAACGCACTGAACCCATTAGGAGGAGAAGGGTAAGAAGAGCTTGCTATCCACATAGCAAGGAGGGTACTGAGAAATATTACTATGCTTGGGAGAACTTGTGTTTTTTCTGTGTTTGTGTGTGTGTTTGTGTTTGTTTGTGTGTGTGTGTTTGTGTGTGATGCACTTGGAGGGAAGAGCTGGCTGGAACTCTCAACAGAAGCAGCAGAACGCACTGCAACATTTGGTTGCAGGTCCCATTTGTGACATACCACAGATGAAGTCCCTACTTTGAAGCATTTACCATATAGAAGCATTTACCTTCTCCCAATCCAGAGTTTTTCATACCCTTTTTTTTGAAATATACCAAGCATGCCCCCCCAACATTTCTCTGATGAAAAGAGGGACGCCCCATTCGATAATGGTAATTTTATTCTTTCTACCCCACACAACTGACTGGGTTCCCCAGCCACTCTGGGCAGCATCCAACATGTATAAAAACATAATAAAACACTCGACGTTTTAAAAAAAACCTTCACTGTACAAGACGACTCGGGAGTCGGAGAACTCCATACCTCCCAACATTTCTCCACTGAAAATAGGGACACCCTAAGGAAAAGAGATTAACAGTAATCCTTCAAGTGGGTTGATTGGTTTGGCTATGCGTTGGTTAAGTGGTTAATTGGTGAGCTATGAGATGAAGGGGAGGGTCAGATGCCTTGTCAATCAAAGAATGCCTTGTCAACCAATCCTAGGCAGCTTTGTCAATCCCAGCAGCCTTGGCAACCAATCCGAGGCAGCTTTGTCAATCCCAGCAGCCTTGGCAACCAATCCGAGGCAGCTTTGTCAATCCCAGCAGCCTTGCAACCAATCCCAGGCGCTTTGTCACTCCCAGGAGCAGGTATAAAACAGCAGGCCTGGCCTGCGCTCAGGCCATTGGCCTGCGCGCCGCGCAATTTCTCTCTCTGTTTTCCCTCTTGTTTTGACTGTTCTTCTTCTCCCCCCCCCACCTATTCTCAGGTTTTGGGTTTCTTTCATTCCTTTACCACTCTTTCCTCCTTTCACTCTCTTCCGGATTGTGCACAGTTTCCTCTTTTCTTCCATCTCCTTTTCTCTCATGCTTTTACACTGGTAAGCCCAAAAGGAGGAGGAGGATTTCTAAAAGGAAACCTTTGGGAACGCACTGAACCCATTAGGAGGAGAAGGGTAAGAAGAGCTTGCTATCCACATAGCAAGGAGGGTACTGAGAAATATTACTATGCTTGGGAGAACTTGTGTTTTTTCTGTGTTTGTGTGTGTGTTTGTGTTTGTTTGTGTGTGTGTGTTTGTGTGTGATGCACTTGGAGGGAAGAGCTGGCTGGAACTCTCAACAGAAGCAGCAGAACGCACTGCAACATTTGGTTGCAGGTCCCATTTGTGACATACCACAGATGAAGTCCCTACTTTGAAGCATTTACCATATAGAAGCATTTACCTTCTCCCAATCCAGAGTTTTTCATACCCTTTTTTTTGAAATATACCAAGCATGCCCCCCCAACATTTCTCTGATGAAAAGAGGGACGCCCCATTCGATAATGGTAATTTTATTCTTTCTACCCCACACAACTGACTGGGTTCCCCAGCCACTCTGGGCAGCATCCAACATGTATAAAAACATAATAAAACACTCGACGTTTTAAAAAAAACCTTCACTGTACAAGACGACTCGGGAGTCGGAGAACTCCATACCTCCCAACATTTCTCCACTGAAAATAGGGACACCCTAAGGAAAAGAGATTAACAGTAATCCTTCAAGTGGGTTGATTGGTTTGGCTATGCGTTGGTTAAGTGGTTAATTGGTGAGCTATGAGATGAAGGGGAGGGTCAGATGCCTTGTCAATCAAAGAATGCCTTGTCAACCAATCCTAGGCAGCTTTGTCAATCCCAGCAGCCTTGGCAACCAATCCGAGGCAGCTTTGTCAATCCCAGCAGCCTTGGCAACCAATCCGAGGCAGCTTTGTCAATCCCAGCAGCCTTGCAACCAATCCCAGGCGCTTTGTCACTCCCAGGAGCAGGTATAAAACAGCAGGCCTGGCCTGCGCTCAGGCCATTGGCCTGCGCGCCGCGCAATTTCTCTCTCTGTTTTCCCTCTTGTTTTGACTGTTCTTCTTCTCCCCCCCCCACCTATTCTCAGGTTTTGGGTTTCTTTCATTCCTTTACCACTCTTTCCTCCTTTCACTCTCTTCCGGATTGTGCACAGTTTCCTCTTTTCTTCCATCTCCTTTTCTCTCATGCTTTTACACTGGTAAGCCCAAAAGGAGGAGGAGGATTTCTAAAAGGAAACCTTTGGGAACGCACTGAACCCATTAGGAGGAGAAGGGTAAGAAGAGCTTGCTATCCACATAGCAAGGAGGGTACTGAGAAATATTACTATGCTTGGGAGAACTTGTGTTTTTTCTGTGTTTGTGTGTGTGTTTGTGTTTGTTTGTGTGTGTGTGTTTGTGTGTGATGCACTTGGAGGGAAGAGCTGGCTGGAACTCTCAACAGAAGCAGCAGAACGCACTGCAACATTTGGTTGCAGGTCCCATTTGTGACATACCACAGATGAAGTCCCTACTTTGAAGCATTTACCATATAGAAGCATTTACCTTCTCCCAATCCAGAGTTTTTCATACCCTTTTTTTTGAAATATACCAAGCATGCCCCCCCAACATTTCTCTGATGAAAAGAGGGACGCCCCATTCGATAATGGTAATTTTATTCTTTCTACCCCACACAACTGACTGGGTTCCCCAGCCACTCTGGGCAGCATCCAACATGTATAAAAACATAATAAAACACTCGACGTTTTAAAAAAAACCTTCACTGTACAAGACGACTCGGGAGTCGGAGAACTCCATACCTCCCAACATTTCTCCACTGAAAATAGGGACACCCTAAGGAAAAGAGATTAACAGTAATCCTTCAAGTGGGTTGATTGGTTTGGCTATGCGTTGGTTAAGTGGTTAATTGGTGAGCTATGAGATGAAGGGGAGGGTCAGATGCCTTGTCAATCAAAGAATGCCTTGTCAACCAATCCTAGGCAGCTTTGTCAATCCCAGCAGCCTTGGCAACCAATCCGAGGCAGCTTTGTCAATCCCAGCAGCCTTGGCAACCAATCCGAGGCAGCTTTGTCAATCCCAGCAGCCTTGCAACCAATCCCAGGCGCTTTGTCACTCCCAGGAGCAGGTATAAAACAGCAGGCCATTGGCCTGCGCTCAGGCCATTGGCCTGCGCTCAGGCCATTGGCGCTTTGTCACTCCCAGGAGCAGGTATAAAACAGCAGGCCATTGGCCTGCGCTCAGGCCATTGGCCTGCGCGCCGCGCAATTTCTCTCTCTGTTTTCCCTCTTGTTTTGACTGTTCTTCTTCTCCCCCCCCCCCCACCTATTCTCAGGTTTTGGGTTTCTTTCATTCCTTTACCACTCTTTCCTCCTTTCACTCTCTTCCGGATTGTGCAAAGTTTCCTCTTTTCTTCCATCTCCTTTTCTCTCATGCTTTTACACTGGTAAGCCCAAAAGGAGGAGGAGGATTTCTAAAAGGAAACCTTTGGGAACGCACTGAACCCATTAGGAGGAGAAGGGTAAGAAGAGCTTGCTATCCACATAGCAAGGAGGGTACTGAGAAATATTACTATGCTTGGGAGAACTTGTGTTTTTTCTGTGTTTGTGTGTGTGTTTGTGTTTGTTTGTGTGTGTGTGTTTGTGTGTGATGCACTTGGAGGGAAGAGCTGGCTGGAACTCTCAACAGAAGCAGCAGAACGCACTGCAACATTTGGTTGCAGGTCCCATTTGTGACATACCACAGATGAAGTCCCTACTTTGAAGCATTTACCATATAGAAGCATTTACCTTCTCCCAATCCAGAGTTTTTCATACCCTTTTTTTTGAAATATACCAAGCATGCCCCCCCAACATTTCTCTGATGAAAAGAGGGACGCCCCATTCGATAATGGTAATTTTATTCTTTCTACCCCACACAACTGACTGGGTTCCCCAGCCACTCTGGGCAGCATCCAACATGTATAAAAACATAATAAAACACTCGACGTTTTAAAAAAAACCTTCACTGTACAAGACGACTCGGGAGTCGGAGAACTCCATACCTCCCAACATTTCTCCACTGAAAATAGGGACACCCTAAGGAAAAGAGATTAACAGTAATCCTTCAAGTGGGTTGATTGGTTTGGCTATGCATTGGTTAAGTGGTTAATTGGTGAGCTATGAGATGAAGGGGAGGGTCAGATGCCTTGTCAATCAAAGAATGCCTTGTCAACCAATCCTAGGCAGCTTTGTCAATCCCAGCAGCCTTGGCAACCAATCCGAGGCAGCTTTGTCAATCCCAGCAGCCTTGGCAACCAATCCGAGGCAGCTTTGTCAATCCCAGCAGCCTTGCAACCAATCCCAGGCGCTTTGTCACTCCCAGGAGCAGGTATAAAACAGCAGGCCTGGCCTGCGCTCAGGCCATTGGCCTGCGCTCAGGCCATTGGCGCTTTGTCACTCCCAGGAGCAGGTATAAAACAGCAGGCCATTGGCCTGCGCTCAGGCCATTGGCCTGCGCGCCGCGCAATTTCTCTCTCTGTTTTCCCTCTTGTTTTGACTGTTCTTCTTCTCCCCCCCCCACCTATTCTCAGGTTTTGGGTTTCTTTCATTCCTTTACCACTCTTTCCTCCTTTCACTCTCTTCCGGATTGTGCACAGTTTCCTCTTTTCTTCCATCTCCTTTTCTCTCATGCTTTTACACTGGTAAGCCCAAAAGGAGGAGGAGGATTTCTAAAAGGAAACCTTTGGGAACGCACTGAACCCATTAGGAGGAGAAGGGTAAGAAGAGCTTGCTATCCACATAGCAAGGAGGGTACTGAGAAATATTACTATGCTTGGGAGAACTTGTGTTTTTTCTGTGTTTGTGTGTGTGTTTGTGTTTGTTTGTGTGTGTGTGTTTGTGTGTGATGCACTTGGAGGGAAGAGCTGGCTGGAACTCTCAACAGAAGCAGCAGAACGCACTGCAACATTTGGTTGCAGGTCCCATTTGTGACATACCACAGATGAAGTCCCTACTTTGAAGCATTTACCATATAGAAGCATTTACCTTCTCCCAATCCAGAGTTTTTCATACCCTTTTTTTTGAAATATACCAAGCATGCCCCCCCAACATTTCTCTGATGAAAAGAGGGACGCCCCATTCGATAATGGTAATTTTATTCTTTCTACCCCACACAACTGACTGGGTTCCCCAGCCACTCTGGGCAGCATCCAACATGTATAAAAACATAATAAAACACTCGACGTTTTAAAAAAAACCTTCACTGTACAAGACGACTCGGGAGTCGGAGAACTCCATACCTCCCAACATTTCTCCACTGAAAATAGGGACACCCTAAGGAAAAGAGATTAACAGTAATCCTTCAAGTGGGTTGATTGGTTTGGCTATGCGTTGGTTAAGTGGTTAATTGGTGAGCTATGAGATGAAGGGGAGGGTCAGATGCCTTGTCAATCAAAGAATGCCTTGTCAACCAATCCTAGGCAGCTTTGTCAATCCCAGCAGCCTTGGCAACCAATCCGAGGCAGCTTTGTCAATCCCAGCAGCCTTGGCAACCAATCCGAGGCAGCTTTGTCAATCCCAGCAGCCTTGCAACCAATCCCAGGCAGCTTTGTCACTCCCAGGAGCAGGTATAAAACAGCATGGCCTGGCCTGCGCTCAGGCCATTGGCCTGCGCTCAGGCCATTGGCCTGCGCTCAGGCCATTGGCCTGCGCTCAGGCCATTGGCCTGCGCTCAGGCCATTGGCCTGCGCTCAGGCCATTGGCCTGCGCTCAGGCCATTGGCCTGCGCTCAGGCCATTGGCCTGCGCTCAGGCCATTGGCCTGCGCTCAGGCCATTGGCCTGCGCGCCGCGCAATTTCTCTCTCTGTTTTCCCTCTTGTTTTGACTGTTCTTCTTCTCCCCCCCCCCCACCTATTGTCAGGTTTTGGGTTTCTTTCATTCCTTTACCACTCTTTCCTCCTTTCACTCTCTTCCGGATTGTGCACAGTTTCCTCTTTTCTTCCATCTCCTTTTCTCTCATGCTTTTACACTGGTAAGCCCAAAAGGAGGAGGAGGATTTCTAAAAGGAAACCTGTGGGAACGCACTGAACCCATTAGGAGGAGAAGGGTAAGAAGAGCTTGCTATCCACATAGCAAGGAGGGTACTGAGAAATATTACTATGCTTGGGAGAACTTGTGTTTTTTCTGTGTTTGTGTGTGTGTTTGTGTTTGTTTGTGTGTGTGTGTGTTTGTGTGTGATGCACTTGGAGGGAAGAGCTGGCTGGAACTCTCAACAGAAGCAGCAGAACGCACTGCAACATTTGGTTGCAGGTCCCATTTGTGACATACCACAGATGAAGTCCCTACTTTGAAGCATTTACCATATAGAAGCATTTACCTTCTCCCAATCCAGAGTTTTTCATACCCTTTTTTTTGAAATATACCAAGCATGCCCCCCCAACATTTCTCTGATGAAAAGAGGGACGCCCCATTCGATAATGGTAATTTTATTCTTTCTACCCCACACAACTGACTGGGTTCCCCAGCCACTCTGGGCAGCATCCAACATGTATAAAAACATAATAAAACACTCGACGTTTTAAAAAAAACCTTCACTGTACAAGACGACTCGGGAGTCGGAGAACTCCATACCTCCCAACATTTCTCCACTGAAAATAGGGACACCCTAAGGAAAAGAGATTAACAGTAATCCTTCAAGTGGGTTGATTGGTTTGGCTATGCGTTGGTTAAGTGGTTAATTGGTGAGCTATGAGATGAAGGGGAGGGTCAGATGCCTTGTCAATCAAAGAATGCCTTGTCAACCAATCCTAGGCAGCTTTGTCAATCCCAGCAGCCTTGGCAACCAATCCGAGGCAGCTTTGTCAATCCCAGCAGCCTTGGCAACCAATCCGAGGCAGCTTTGTCAATCCCAGCAGCCTTGCAACCAATCCCAGGCAGCTTTGTCACTCCCAGGAGCAGGTATAAAACAGCATGGCCTGGCCTGCGCTCAGGCCATTGGCCTGCGCTCAGGCCATTGGCCTGCGCTCAGGCCATTGGCCTGCGCTCAGGCCATTGGCCTGCGCTCAGGCCATTGGCCTGCGCTCAGGCCATTGGCCTGCGCTCAGGCCATTGGCCTGCGCTCAGGCCATTGGCCTGCGCTCAGGCCATTGGCCTGCGCTCAGGCCATTGGCCTGCGCTCAGGCCATTGGCCTGCGCTCAGGCCATTGGCCTGCGCGCCGCGCAATTTCTCTCTCTGTTTTCCCTCTTGTTTTGACTGTTCTTCTTCTCCCCCCCCCCCCACCTATTCTCAGGTTTTGGGTTTCTTTCATTCCTTTACCACTCTTTCCTCCTTTCACTCTCTTCCGGATTGTGCAAAGTTTCCTCTTTTCTTCCATCTCCTTTTCTCTCATGCTTTTACACTGGTAAGCCCAAAAGGAGGAGGAGGATTTCTAAAAGGAAACCTGTGGGAACGCACTGAACCCATTAGGAGGAGAAGGGTAAGAAGAGCTTGCTATCCACATAGCAAGGAGGGTACTGAGAAATATTACTATGCTTGGGAGAACTTGTGTTTTTTCTGTGTTTGTGTGTGTGTTTGTGTTTGTTTGTGTGTGTGTGTTTGTGTGTGATGCACTTGGAGGGAAGAGCTGGCTGGAACTCTCAACAGAAGCAGCAGAACGCACTGCAACATTTGGTTGCAGGTCCCATTTGTGACATACCACAGATGAAGTCCCTACTTTGAAGCATTTACCATATAGAAGCATTTACCTTCTCCCAATCCAGAGTTTTTCATACCCTTTTTTTTGAAATATACCAAGCATGCCCCCCCAACATTTCTCTGATGAAAAGAGGGACGCCCCATTCGATAATGGTAATTTTATTCTTTCTACCCCACACAACTGACTGGGTTCCCCAGCCACTCTGGGCAGCATCCAACATGTATAAAAACATAATAAAACACTCGACGTTTTAAAAAAAACCTTCACTGTACAAGACGACTCGGGAGTCGGAGAACTCCATACGTCCCAACATTTCTCCACTGAAAATAGGGACACCCTAAGGAAAAGAGATTAACAGTAATCCTTCAAGTGGGTTGATTGGTTTGGCTATGCGTTGGTTAAGTGGTTAATTGGTGAGCTATGAGATGAAGGGGAGGGTCAGATGCCTTGTCAATCAAAGAATGCCTTGTCAACCAATCCTAGGCAGCTTTGTCAATCCCAGCAGCCTTGGCAACCAATCCGAGGCAGCTTTGTCAATCCCAGCAGCCTTGGCAACCAATCCGAGGCAGCTTTGTCAATCCCAGCAGCCTTGCAACCAATCCCAGGCAGCTTTGTCACTCCCAGGAGCAGGTATAAAACAGCATGGCCTGACCTGCGCTCAGGCCATTGGCCTGCGCTCAGGCCATTGGCGCTTTGTCACTCCCAGGAGCAGGTATAAAACAGCAGGCCATTGGCCTGCGCTCAGGCCATTGGCCTGCGCGCCGCGCAATTTCTCTCTCTGTTTTCCCTCTTGTTTTGACTGTTCTTCTTCTCCCCCCCCCACCTATTCTCAGGTTTTGGGTTTCTTTCATTCCTTTACCACTCTTTCCTCCTTTCACTCTCTTCCGGATTGTGCACAGTTTCCTCTTTTCTTCCATCTCCTTTTCTCTCATGCTTTTACACTGGTAAGCCCAAAAGGAGGAGGAGGATTTCTAAAAGGAAACCTTTGGGAACGCACTGAACCCATTAGCAGGAGAAGGGTAAGAAGAGCTTGCTATCCACATAGCAAGGAGGGTACTGAGAAATATTACTATGCTTGGGAGAACTTGTGTTTTTTCTGTGTTTGTGTGTGTGTTTGTGTTTGTTTGTGTGTGTGTGTTTGTGTGTGATGCACTTGGAGGGAAGAGCTGGCTGGAACTCTCAACAGAAGCAGCAGAACGCACTGCAACATTTGGTTGCAGGTCCCATTTGTGACATACCACAGATGAAGTCCCTACTTTGAAGCATTTACCATATAGAAGCATTTACCTTCTCCCAATCCAGAGTTTTTCATACCCTTTTTTTTGAAATATACCAAGCATGCCCCCCCAACATTTCTCTGATGAAAAGAGGGACGCCCCATTCGATAATGGTAATTTTATTCTTTCTACCCCACACAACTGACTGGGTTCCCCAGCCACTCTGGGCAGCATCCAACATGTATAAAAACATAATAAAACACTCGACGTTTTAAAAAAAACCTTCACTGTACAAGACGACTCGGGAGTCGGAGAACTCCATACCTCCCAACATTTCTCCACTGAAAATAGGGACACCCTAAGGAAAAGAGATTAACAGTAATCCTTCAAGTGGGTTGATTGGTTTGGCTATGCGTTGGTTAAGTGGTTAATTGGTGAGCTATGAGATGAAGGGGAGGGTCAGATGCCTTGTCAATCAAAGAATGCCTTGTCAACCAATCCTAGGCAGCTTTGTCAATCCCAGCAGCCTTGGCAACCAATCCGAGGCAGCTTTGTCAATCCCAGCAGCCTTGGCAACCAATCCGAGGCAGCTTTGTCAATCCCAGCAGCCTTGCAACCAATCCCAGGCGCTTTGTCACTCCCAGGAGCAGGTATAAAACAGCAGGCCTGGCCTGCGCTCAGGCCATTGGCCTGCGCTCAGGCCATTGGCGCTTTGTCACTCCCAGGAGCAGGTATAAAACAGCAGGCCATTGGCCTGCGCTCAGGCCATTGGCCTGCGCGCCGCGCAATTTCTCTCTCTGTTTTCCCTCTTGTTTTGACTGTTCTTCTTCTCCCCCCCCCCCACCTATTCTCAGGTTTTGGGTTTCTTTCATTCCTTTACCACTCTTTCCTCCTTTCACTCTCTTCCGGATTGTGCACAGTTTCCTCTTTTCTTCCATCTCCTTTTCTCTCATGCTTTTACACTGGTAAGCCCAAAAGGAGGAGGAGGATTTCTAAAAGGAAACCTTTGGGAACGCACTGAACCCATTAGGAGGAGAAGGGTAAGAAGAGCTTGCTATCCACATAGCAAGGAGGGTACTGAGAAATATTACTATGCTTGGGAGAACTTGTGTTTTTTCTGTGTTTGTGTGTGTGTTTGTGTTTGTTTGTGTGTGTGTGTTTGTGTGTGATGCACTTGGAGGGAAGAGCTGGCTGGAACTCTCAACAGAAGCAGCAGAACGCACTGCAACACTTGGTTGCAGGTCCCATTTGTGACATACCACAGATGAAGTCCCTACTTTGAAGCATTTACCATATAGAAGCATTTACCTTCTCCCAATCCAGAGTTGTTCATACCCTTTTTTTTGAAATATACCAAGCATGCCCCCCCAACATTTCTCTGATGAAAAGAGGGACGCCCCATTCGATAATGGTAATTTTATTCTTTCTACCCCACACAACTGACTGGGTTCCCCAGCCACTCTGGGCAGCATCCAACATGTATAAAAACATAATAAAACACTCGACGTTTTAAAAAAAACCTTCACTGTACAAGACGACTCGGGAGTCGGAGAACTCCATACCTCCCAACATTTCTCCACTGAAAATAGGGACACCCTAAGGAAAAGAGATTAACAGTAATCCTTCAAGTGGGTTGATTGGTTTGGCTATGCGTTGGTTAAGTGGTTAATTGGTGAGCTATGAGATGAAGGGGAGGGTCAGATGCCTTGTCAATCAAAGAATGCCTTGTCAACCAATCCTAGGCAGCTTTGTCAATCCCAGCAGCCTTGGCAACCAATCCGAGGCAGCTTTGTCAATCCCAGCAGCCTTGGCAACCAATCCGAGGCAGCTTTGTCAATCCCAGCAGCCTTGCAACCAATCCCAGGCAGCTTTGTCACTCCCAGGAGCAGGTATAAAACAGCATGGCCTGACCTGCGCTCAGGCCATTGGCCTGCGCTCAGGCCATTGGCCTGCGCGCCGCGCAATTTCTCTCTCTGTTTTCCCTCTTGTTTTGACTGTTCTTCTTCTCCCCCCCCCCCACCTATTCTCAGGTTTTGGGTTTCTTTCATTCCTTTACCACTCTTTCCTCCTTTCACTCTCTTCCGGATTGTGCAAAGTTTCCTCTTTTCTTCCATCTCCTTTTCTCTCATGCTTTTACACTGGTAAGCCCAAAAGGAGGAGGAGGATTTCTAAAAGGAAACCTGTGGGAACGCACTGAACCCATTAGGAGGAGAAGGGTAAGAAGAGCTTGCTATCCACATAGCAAGGAGGGTACTGAGAAATATTACTATGCTTGGGAGAACTTGTGTTTTTTCTGTGTTTGTGTGTGTGTTTGTGTTTGTTTGTGTGTGTGTGTTTGTGTGTGATGCACTTGGAGGGAAGAGCTGGCTGGAACTCTCAACAGAAGCAGCAGAACGCACTGCAACATTTGGTTGCAGGTCCCATTTGTGACATACCACAGATGAAGTCCCTACTTTGAAGCATTTACCATATAGAAGCATTTACCTTCTCCCAATCCAGAGTTGTTCATACCCTTTTTTTTGAAATATACCAAGCATGCCCCCCCAACATTTCTCTGATGAAAAGAGGGACGCCCCATTCGATAATGGTAATTTTATTCTTTCTACCCCACACAACTGACTGGGTTCCCCAGCCACTCTGGGCAGCATCCAACATGTATAAAAACATAATAAAACACTCGACGTTTTAAAAAAAACCTTCACTGTACAAGACGACTCGGGAGTCGGAGAACTCCATACCTCCCAACATTTCTCCACTGAAAATAGGGACACCCTAAGGAAAAGAGATTAACAGTAATCCTTCAAGTGGGTTGATTGGTTTGGCTATGCGTTGGTTAAGTGGTTAATTGGTGAGCTATGAGATGAAGGGGAGGGTCAGATGCCTTGTCAATCAAAGAATGCCTTGTCAACCAATCCTAGGCAGCTTTGTCAATCCCAGCAGCCTTGGCAACCAATCCGAGGCAGCTTTGTCAATCCCAGCAGCCTTGGCAACCAATCCGAGGCAGCTTTGTCAATCCCAGCAGCCTTGCAACCAATCCCAGGCAGCTTTGTCACTCCCAGGAGCAGGTATAAAACAGCATGGCCTGACCTGCGCTCAGGCCATTGGCCTGCGCTCAGGCCATTGGCCTGCGCTCAGGCCATTGGCGCTTTGTCACTCCCAGGAGCAGGTATAAAACAGCAGGCCATTGGCCTGCGCTCAGGCCATTGGCCTGCGCGCCGCGCAATTTCTCTCTCTGTTTTCCCTCTTGTTTTGACTGTTCTTCTTCTCCCCCCCCCCCCCACCTATTCTCAGGTTTTGGGTTTCTTTCATTCCTTTACCACTCTTTCCTCCTTTCACTCTCTTCCGGATTGTGCAAAGTTTCCTCTTTTCTTCCATCTCCTTTTCTCTCATGCTTTTACACTGGTAAGCCCAAAAGGAGGAGGAGGATTTCTAAAAGGAAACCTTTGGGAACGCACTGAACCCATTAGGAGGAGAAGGGTAAGAAGAGCTTGCTATCCACATAGCAAGGAGGGTACTGAGAAATATTACTATGCTTGGGAGAACTTGTGTTTTTTCTGTGTTTGTGTGTGTGTTTGTGTTTGTTTGTGTGTGTGTGTTTGTGTGTGATGCACTTGGAGGGAAGAGCTGGCTGGAACTCTCAACAGAAGCAGCAGAACGCACTGCAACATTTGGTTGCAGGTCCCATTTGTGACATACCACAGATGAAGTCCCTACTTTGAAGCATTTACCATATAGAAGCATTTACCTTCTCCCAATCCAGAGTTTTTCATACCCTTTTTTTTGAAATATACCAAGCATGCCCCCCCAACATTTCTCTGATGAAAAGAGGGACGCCCCATTCGATAATGGTAATTTTATTCTTTCTACCCCACACAACTGACTGGGTTCCCCAGCCACTCTGGGCAGCATCCAACATGTATAAAAACATAATAAAACACTCGACGTTTTAAAAAAAACCTTCACTGTACAAGACGACTCGGGAGTCGGAGAACTCCATACCTCCCAACATTTCTCCACTGAAAATAGGGACACCCTAAGGAAAAGAGATTAACAGTAATCCTTCAAGTGGGTTGATTGGTTTGGCTATGCATTGGTTAAGTGGTTAATTGGTGAGCTATGAGATGAAGGGGAGGGTCAGATGCCTTGTCAATCAAAGAATGCCTTGTCAACCAATCCTAGGCAGCTTTGTCAATCCCAGCAGCCTTGGCAACCAATCCGAGGCAGCTTTGTCAATCCCAGCAGCCTTGGCAACCAATCCGAGGCAGCTTTGTCAATCCCAGCAGCCTTGCAACCAATCCCAGGCGCTTTGTCACTCCCAGGAGCAGGTATAAAACAGCAGGCCTGGCCTGCGCTCAGGCCATTGGCCTGCGCTCAGGCCATTGGCGCTTTGTCACTCCCAGGAGCAGGTATAAAACAGCAGGCCATTGGCCTGCGCTCAGGCCATTGGCCTGCGCTCAGGCCATTGGCCTGCGCGCCGCGCAATTTCTCTCTCTGTTTTCCCTCTTGTTTTGACTGTTCTTCTTCTCCCCCCCCCCCACCTATTCTCAGGTTTTGGGTTTCTTTCATTCCTTTACCACTCTTTCCTCCTTTCACTCTCTTCCGGATTGTGCAAAGTTTCCTCTTTTCTTCCATCTCCTTTTCTCTCATGCTTTTACACTGGTAAGCCCAAAAGGAGGAGGAGGATTTCTAAAAGGAAACCTGTGGGAACGCACTGAACCCATTAGGAGGAGAAGGGTAAGAAGAGCTTGCTATCCACATAGCAAGGAGGGTACTGAGAAATATTACTATGCTTGGGAGAACTTGTGTTTTTTCTGTGTTTGTGTGTGTGTTTGTGTTTGTTTGTGTGTGTGTGTTTGTGTGTGATGCACTTGGAGGGAAGAGCTGGCTGGAACTCTCAACAGAAGCAGCAGAACGCACTGCAACATTTGGTTGCAGGTCCCATTTGTGACATACCACAGATGAAGTCCCTACTTTGAAGCATTTACCATATAGAAGCATTTACCTTCTCCCAATCCAGAGTTGTTCATACCCTTTTTTTTGAAATATACCAAGCATGCCCCCCCAACATTTCTCTGATGAAAAGAGGGACGCCCCATTCGATAATGGTAATTTTATTCTTTCTACCCCACACAACTGACTGGGTTCCCCAGCCACTCTGGGCAGCATCCAACATGTATAAAAACATAATAAAACACTCGACGTTTTAAAAAAAACCTTCACTGTACAAGACGACTCGGGAGTCGGAGAACTCCATACCTCCCAACATTTCTCCACTGAAAATAGGGACACCCTAAGGAAAAGAGATTAACAGTAATCCTTCAAGTGGGTTGATTGGTTTGGCTATGCGTTGGTTAAGTGGTTAATTGGTGAGCTATGAGATGAAGGGGAGGGTCAGATGCCTTGTCAATCAAAGAATGCCTTGTCAACCAATCCTAGGCAGCTTTGTCAATCCCAGCAGCCTTGGCAACCAATCCGAGGCAGCTTTGTCAATCCCAGCAGCCTTGGCAACCAATCCGAGGCAGCTTTGTCAATCCCAGCAGCCTTGCAACCAATCCCAGGCAGCTTTGTCACTCCCAGGAGCAGGTATAAAACAGCATGGCCTGACCTGCGCTCAGGCCATTGGCCTGCGCTCAGGCCATTGGCCTGCGCTCAGGCCATTGGCGCTTTGTCACTCCCAGGAGCAGGTATAAAACAGCAGGCCATTGGCCTGCGCTCAGGCCATTGGCCTGCGCGCCGCGCAATTTCTCTCTCTGTTTTCCCTCTTGTTTTGACTGTTCTTCTTCTCCCCCCCCCCCCCCACCTATTCTCAGGTTTTGGGTTTCTTTCATTCCTTTACCACTCTTTCCTCCTTTCACTCTCTTCCGGATTGTGCAAAGTTTCCTCTTTTCTTCCATCTCCTTTTCTCTCATGCTTTTACACTGGTAAGCCCAAAAGGAGGAGGAGGATTTCTAAAAGGAAACCTTTGGGAACGCACTGAACCCATTAGGAGGAGAAGGGTAAGAAGAGCTTGCTATCCACATAGCAAGGAGGGTACTGAGAAATATTACTATGCTTGGGAGAACTTGTGTTTTTTCTGTGTTTGTGTGTGTGTTTGTGTTTGTTTGTGTGTGTGTGTTTGTGTGTGATGCACTTGGAGGGAAGAGCTGGCTGGAACTCTCAACAGAAGCAGCAGAACGCACTGCAACATTTGGTTGCAGGTCCCATTTGTGACATACCACAGATGAAGTCCCTACTTTGAAGCATTTACCATATAGAAGCATTTACCTTCTCCCAATCCAGAGTTTTTCATACCCTTTTTTTTGAAATATACCAAGCATGCCCCCCCAACATTTCTCTGATGAAAAGAGGGACGCCCCATTCGATAATGGTAATTTTATTCTTTCTACCCCACACAACTGACTGGGTTCCCCAGCCACTCTGGGCAGCATCCAACATGTATAAAAACATAATAAAACACTCGACGTTTTAAAAAAAACCTTCACTGTACAAGACGACTCGGGAGTCGGAGAACTCCATACCTCCCAACATTTCTCCACTGAAAATAGGGACACCCTAAGGAAAAGAGATTAACAGTAATCCTTCAAGTGGGTTGATTGGTTTGGCTATGCATTGGTTAAGTGGTTAATTGGTGAGCTATGAGATGAAGGGGAGGGTCAGATGCCTTGTCAATCAAAGAATGCCTTGTCAACCAATCCTAGGCAGCTTTGTCAATCCCAGCAGCCTTGGCAACCAATCCGAGGCAGCTTTGTCAATCCCAGCAGCCTTGGCAACCAATCCGAGGCAGCTTTGTCAATCCCAGCAGCCTTGCAACCAATCCCAGGCGCTTTGTCACTCCCAGGAGCAGGTATAAAACAGCAGGCCTGGCCTGCGCTCAGGCCATTGGCCTGCGCTCAGGCCATTGGCGCTTTGTCACTCCCAGGAGCAGGTATAAAACAGCAGGCCATTGGCCTGCGCTCAGGCCATTGGCCTGCGCGCCGCGCAATTTCTCTCTCTGTTTTCCCTCTTGTTTTGACTGTTCTTCTTCTCCCCCCCCCACCTATTCTCAGGTTTTGGGTTTCTTTCATTCCTTTACCACTCTTTCCTCCTTTCACTCTCTTCCGGATTGTGCACAGTTTCCTCTTTTCTTCCATCTCCTTTTCTCTCATGCTTTTACACTGGTAAGCCCAAAAGGAGGAGGAGGATTTCTAAAAGGAAACCTTTGGGAACGCACTGAACCCATTAGGAGGAGAAGGGTAAGAAGAGCTTGCTATCCACATAGCAAGGAGGGTACTGAGAAATATTACTATGCTTGGGAGAACTTGTGTTTTTTCTGTGTTTGTGTGTGTGTTTGTGTTTGTTTGTGTGTGTGTGTTTGTGTGTGATGCACTTGGAGGGAAGAGCTGGCTGGAACTCTCAACAGAAGCAGCAGAACGCACTGCAACATTTGGTTGCAGGTCCCATTTGTGACATACCACAGATGAAGTCCCTACTTTGAAGCATTTACCATATAGAAGCATTTACCTTCTCCCAATCCAGAGTTTTTCATACCCTTTTTTTTGAAATATACCAAGCATGCCCCCCCAACATTTCTCTGATGAAAAGAGGGACGCCCCATTCGATAATGGTAATTTTATTCTTTCTACCCCACACAACTGACTGGGTTCCCCAGCCACTCTGGGCAGCATCCAACATGTATAAAAACATAATAAAACACTCGACGTTTTAAAAAAAACCTTCACTGTACAAGACGACTCGGGAGTCGGAGAACTCCATACCTCCCAACATTTCTCCACTGAAAATAGGGACACCCTAAGGAAAAGAGATTAACAGTAATCCTTCAAGTGGGTTGATTGGTTTGGCTATGCGTTGGTTAAGTGGTTAATTGGTGAGCTATGAGATGAAGGGGAGGGTCAGATGCCTTGTCAATCAAAGAATGCCTTGTCAACCAATCCTAGGCAGCTTTGTCAATCCCAGCAGCCTTGGCAACCAATCCGAGGCAGCTTTGTCAATCCCAGCAGCCTTGGCAACCAATCCGAGGCAGCTTTGTCAATCCCAGCAGCCTTGCAACCAATCCCAGGCAGCTTTGTCACTCCCAGGAGCAGGTATAAAACAGCATGGCCTGACCTGCGCTCAGGCCATTGGCCTGCGCTCAGGCCATTGGCCTGCGCGCCGCGCAATTTCTCTCTCTGTTTTCCCTCTTGTTTTGACTGTTCTTCTTCTCCCCCCCCCCCACCTATTCTCAGGTTTTGGGTTTCTTTCATTCCTTTACCACTCTTTCCTCCTTTCACTCTCTTCCGGATTGTGCAAAGTTTCCTCTTTTCTTCCATCTCCTTTTCTCTCATGCTTTTACACTGGTAAGCCCAAAAGGAGGAGGAGGATTTCTAAAAGGAAACCTGTGGGAACGCACTGAACCCATTAGGAGGAGAAGGGTAAGAAGAGCTTGCTATCCACATAGCAAGGAGGGTACTGAGAAATATTACTATGCTTGGGAGAACTTGTGTTTTTTCTGTGTTTGTGTGTGTGTTTGTGTTTGTTTGTGTGTGTGTGTTTGTGTGTGATGCACTTGGAGGGAAGAGCTGGCTGGAACTCTCAACAGAAGCAGCAGAACGCACTGCAACATTTGGTTGCAGGTCCCATTTGTGACATACCACAGATGAAGTCCCTACTTTGAAGCATTTACCATATAGAAGCATTTACCTTCTCCCAATCCAGAGTTGTTCATACCCTTTTTTTTGAAATATACCAAGCATGCCCCCCCAACATTTCTCTGATGAAAAGAGGGACGCCCCATTCGATAATGGTAATTTTATTCTTTCTACCCCACACAACTGACTGGGTTCCCCAGCCACTCTGGGCAGCATCCAACATGTATAAAAACATAATAAAACACTCGACGTTTTAAAAAAAACCTTCACTGTACAAGACGACTCGGGAGTCGGAGAACTCCATACCTCCCAACATTTCTCCACTGAAAATAGGGACACCCTAAGGAAAAGAGATTAACAGTAATCCTTCAAGTGGGTTGATTGGTTTGGCTATGCGTTGGTTAAGTGGTTAATTGGTGAGCTATGAGATGAAGGGGAGGGTCAGATGCCTTGTCAATCAAAGAATGCCTTGTCAACCAATCCTAGGCAGCTTTGTCAATCCCAGCAGCCTTGGCAACCAATCCGAGGCAGCTTTGTCAATCCCAGCAGCCTTGGCAACCAATCCGAGGCAGCTTTGTCAATCCCAGCAGCCTTGCAACCAATCCCAGGCAGCTTTGTCACTCCCAGGAGCAGGTATAAAACAGCATGGCCTGACCTGCGCTCAGGCCATTGGCCTGCGCTCAGGCCATTGGCGCTTTGTCACTCCCAGGAGCAGGTATAAAACAGCAGGCCATTGGCCTGCGCTCAGGCCATTGGCCTGCGCGCCGCGCAATTTCTCTCTCTGTTTTCCCTCTTGTTTTGACTGTTCTTCTTCTCCCCCCCCCACCTATTCTCAGGTTTTGGGTTTCTTTCATTCCTTTACCACTCTTTCCTCCTTTCACTCTCTTCCGGATTGTGCACAGTTTCCTCTTTTCTTCCATCTCCTTTTCTCTCATGCTTTTACACTGGTAAGCCCAAAAGGAGGAGGAGGATTTCTAAAAGGAAACCTTTGGGAACGCACTGAACCCATTAGGAGGAGAAGGGTAAGAAGAGCTTGCTATCCACATAGCAAGGAGGGTACTGAGAAATATTACTATGCTTGGGAGAACTTGTGTTTTTTCTGTGTTTGTGTGTGTGTTTGTGTTTGTTTGTGTGTGTGTGTTTGTGTGTGATGCACTTGGAGGGAAGAGCTGGCTGGAACTCTCAACAGAAGCAGCAGAACGCACTGCAACATTTGGTTGCAGGTCCCATTTGTGACATACCACAGATGAAGTCCCTACTTTGAAGCATTTACCATATAGAAGCATTTACCTTCTCCCAATCCAGAGTTGTTCATACCCTTTTTTTTGAAATATACCAAGCATGCCCCCCCAACATTTCTCTGATGAAAAGAGGGACGCCCCATTCGATAATGGTAATTTTATTCTTTCTACCCCACACAACTGACTGGGTTCCCCAGCCACTCTGGGCAGCATCCAACATGTATAAAAACATAATAAAACACTCGACGTTTTAAAAAAAACCTTCACTGTACAAGACGACTCGGGAGTCGGAGAACTCCATACCTCCCAACATTTCTCCACTGAAAATAGGGACACCCTAAGGAAAAGAGATTAACAGTAATCCTTCAAGTGGGTTGATTGGTTTGGCTATGCGTTGGTTAAGTGGTTAATTGGTGAGCTATGAGATGAAGGGGAGGGTCAGATGCCTTGTCAATCAAAGAATGCCTTGTCAACCAATCCTAGGCAGCTTTGTCAATCCCAGCAGCCTTGGCAACCAATCCGAGGCAGCTTTGTCAATCCCAGCAGCCTTGGCAACCAATCCGAGGCAGCTTTGTCAATCCCAGCAGCCTTGCAACCAATCCCAGGCAGCTTTGTCACTCCCAGGAGCAGGTATAAAACAGCATGGCCTGACCTGCGCTCAGGCCATTGGCCTGCGCTCAGGCCATTGGCCTGCGCGCCGCGCAATTTCTCTCTCTGTTTTCCCTCTTGTTTTGACTGTTCTTCTTCTCCCCCCCCCCCCACCTATTCTCAGGTTTTGGGCAGCTTTGTCAATCCCAGCAGCCTTGGCAACCAATCCGAGGCAGCTTTGTCAATCCCAGCAGCCTTGCAACCAATCCCAGGCGCTTTGTCACTCCCAGGAGCAGGTATAAAACAGCAGGCCTGGCCTGCGCTCAGGCCATTGGCCTGCGCTCAGGCCATTGGCGCTTTGTCACTCCCAGGAGCAGGTATAAAACAGCAGGCCTGGCCTGCGCTCAGGCCATTGGCCTGCGCTCAGGCCATTGGCCTGCGCTCAGGCCATTGGCCTGCGCTCAGGCCATTGGCCTGCGCTCAGGCCATTGGCCTGCGCTCAGGCCATTGGCCTGCGCTCAGGCCATTGGCCTGCGCTCAGGCCATTGGCCTGCGCTCAGGCCATTGGCCTGCGCTCAGGCCATTGGCCTGCGCTCAGGCCATTGGCCTGCGCTCAGGCCATTGGCCTGCGCTCAGGCCATTGGCCTGCGCTCAGGCCATTGGCGCTTTGTCACTCCCAGGAGCAGGTATAAAACAGCAGGCCATTGGCCTGCGCTCAGGCCATTGGCCTGCGCGCCGCGCAATTTCTCTCTCTGTTTTCCCTCTTGTTTTGACTGTTCTTCTTCTCCCCCCCCCCACCTATTCTCAGGTTTTGGGTTTCTTTCATTCCTTTACCACTCTTTCCTCCTTTCACTCTCTTCCGGATTGTGCACAGTTTCCTCTTTTCTTCCATCTCCTTTTCTCTCATGCTTTTACACTGGTAAGCCCAAAAGGAGGAGGAGGATTTCTAAAAGGAAACCTTTGGGAACGCACTGAACCCATTAGGAGGAGAAGGGTAAGAAGAGCTTGCTATCCACATAGCAAGGAGGGTACTGAGAAATATTACTATGCTTGGGAGAACTTGTGTTTTTTCTGTGTTTGTGTGTGTGTTTGTGTTTGTTTGTGTGTGTGTGTTTGTGTGTGATGCACTTGGAGGGAAGAGCTGGCTGGAACTCTCAACAGAAGCAGCAGAACGCACTGCAACATTTGGTTGCAGGTCCCATTTGTGACATACCACAGATGAAGTCCCTACTTTGAAGCATTTACCATATAGAAGCATTTACCTTCTCCCAATCCAGAGTTTTTCATACCCTTTTTTTTGAAATATACCAAGCATGCCCCCCCAACATTTCTCTGATGAAAAGAGGGACGCCCCATTCGATAATGGTAATTTTATTCTTTCTACCCCACACAACTGACTGGGTTCCCCAGCCACTCTGGGCAGCATCCAACATGTATAAAAACATAATAAAACACTCGACGTTTTAAAAAAAACCTTCACTGTACAAGACGACTCGGGAGTCGGAGAACTCCATACCTCCCAACATTTCTCCACTGAAAATAGGGACACCCTAAGGAAAAGAGATTAACAGTAATCCTTCAAGTGGGTTGATTGGTTTGGCTATGCGTTGGTTAAGTGGTTAATTGGTGAGCTATGAGATGAAGGGGAGGGTCAGATGCCTTGTCAATCAAAGAATGCCTTGTCAACCAATCCTAGGCAGCTTTGTCAATCCCAGCAGCCTTGGCAACCAATCCGAGGCAGCTTTGTCAATCCCAGCAGCCTTGGCAACCAATCCGAGGCAGCTTTGTCAATCCCAGCAGCCTTGCAACCAATCCCAGGCGCTTTGTCACTCCCAGGAGCAGGTATAAAACAGCAGGCCATTGGCCTGCGCTCAGGCCATTGGCCTGCACTCAGGCCATTGGCGCTTTGTCACTCCCAGGAGCAGGTATAAAACAGCAGGCCATTGGCCTGCGCTCAGGCCATTGGCCTGCGCTCAGGCCATTGGCCTGCGCTCAGGCCATTGGCCTGCGCGCCGCGCAATTTCTCTCTCTGTTTTCCCTCTTGTTTTGACTGTTCTTCTTCTCCCCCCCCCACCTATTCTCAGGTTTTGGGTTTCTTTCATTCCTTTACCACTCTTTCCTCCTTTCACTCTCTTCCGGATTGTGCACAGTTTCCTCTTTTCTTCCATCTCCTTTTCTCTCATGCTTTTACACTGGTAAGCCCAAAAGGAGGAGGAGGATTTCTAAAAGGAAACCTTTGGGAACGCACTGAACCCATTAGGAGGAGAAGGGTAAGAAGAGCTTGCTATCCACATAGCAAGGAGGGTACTGAGAAATATTACTATGCTTGGGAGAACTTGTGTTTTTTCTGTGTTTGTGTGTGTGTTTGTGTTTGTTTGTGTGTGTGTGTTTGTGTGTGATGCACTTGGAGGGAAGAGCTGGCTGGAACTCTCAACAGAAGCAGCAGAACGCACTGCAACATTTGGTTGCAGGTCCCATTTGTGACATACCACAGATGAAGTCCCTACTTTGAAGCATTTACCATATAGAAGCATTTACCTTCTCCCAATCCAGAGTTTTTCATACCCTTTTTTTTGAAATATACCAAGCATGCCCCCCCAACATTTCTCTGATGAAAAGAGGGACGCCCCATTCGATAATGGTAATTTTATTCTTTCTACCCCACACAACTGACTGGGTTCCCCAGCCACTCTGGGCAGCATCCAACATGTATAAAAACATAATAAAACACTCGACGTTTTAAAAAAAACCTTCACTGTACAAGACGACTCGGGAGTCGGAGAACTCCATACCTCCCAACATTTCTCCACTGAAAATAGGGACACCCTAAGGAAAAGAGATTAACAGTAATCCTTCAAGTGGGTTGATTGGTTTGGCTATGCGTTGGTTAAGTGGTTAATTGGTGAGCTATGAGATGAAGGGGAGGGTCAGATGCCTTGTCAATCAAAGAATGCCTTGTCAACCAATCCTAGGCAGCTTTGTCAATCCCAGCAGCCTTGGCAACCAATCCGAGGCAGCTTTGTCAATCCCAGCAGCCTTGGCAACCAATCCGAGGCAGCTTTGTCAATCCCAGCAGCCTTGCAACCAATCCCAGGCAGCTTTGTCACTCCCAGGAGCAGGTATAAAACAGCATGGCCTGACCTGCGCTCAGGCCATTGGCCTGCGCTCAGGCCATTGGCCTGCGCGCCGCGCAATTTCTCTCTCTGTTTTCCCTCTTGTTTTGACTGTTCTTCTTCTCCCCCCCCCCCACCTATTCTCAGGTTTTGGGTTTCTTTCATTCCTTTACCACTCTTTCCTCCTTTCACTCTCTTCCGGATTGTGCAAAGTTTCCTCTTTTCTTCCATCTCCTTTTCTCTCATGCTTTTACACTGGTAAGCCCAAAAGGAGGAGGAGGATTTCTAAAAGGAAACCTGTGGGAACGCACTGAACCCATTAGGAGGAGAAGGGTAAGAAGAGCTTGCTATCCACATAGCAAGGAGGGTACTGAGAAATATTACTATGCTTGGGAGAACTTGTGTTTTTTCTGTGTTTGTGTGTGTGTTTGTGTTTGTTTGTGTGTGTGTGTTTGTGTGTGATGCACTTGGAGGGAAGAGCTGGCTGGAACTCTCAACAGAAGCAGCAGAACGCACTGCAACATTTGGTTGCAGGTCCCATTTGTGACATACCACAGATGAAGTCCCTACTTTGAAGCATTTACCATATAGAAGCATTTACCTTCTCCCAATCCAGAGTTGTTCATACCCTTTTTTTTGAAATATACCAAGCATGCCCCCCCAACATTTCTCTGATGAAAAGAGGGACGCCCCATTCGATAATGGTAATTTTATTCTTTCTACCCCACACAACTGACTGGGTTCCCCAGCCACTCTGGGCAGCATCCAACATGTATAAAAACATAATAAAACACTCGACGTTTTAAAAAAAACCTTCACTGTACAAGACGACTCGGGAGTCGGAGAACTCCATACCTCCCAACATTTCTCCACTGAAAATAGGGACACCCTAAGGAAAAGAGATTAACAGTAATCCTTCAAGTGGGTTGATTGGTTTGGCTATGCGTTGGTTAAGTGGTTAATTGGTGAGCTATGAGATGAAGGGGAGGGTCAGATGCCTTGTCAATCAAAGAATGCCTTGTCAACCAATCCTAGGCAGCTTTGTCAATCCCAGCAGCCTTGGCAACCAATCCGAGGCAGCTTTGTCAATCCCAGCAGCCTTGGCAACCAATCCGAGGCAGCTTTGTCAATCCCAGCAGCCTTGCAACCAATCCCAGGCAGCTTTGTCACTCCCAGGAGCAGGTATAAAACAGCATGGCCTGACCTGCGCTCAGGCCATTGGCCTGCGCTCAGGCCATTGGCCTGCGCTCAGGCCATTGGCGCTTTGTCACTCCCAGGAGCAGGTATAAAACAGCAGGCCATTGGCCTGCGCTCAGGCCATTGGCCTGCGCGCCGCGCAATTTCTCTCTCTGTTTTCCCTCTTGTTTTGACTGTTCTTCTTCTCCCCCCCCCACCTATTCTCAGGTTTTGGGTTTCTTTCATTCCTTTACCACTCTTTCCTCCTTTCACTCTCTTCCGGATTGTGCACAGTTTCCTCTTTTCTTCCATCTCCTTTTCTCTCATGCTTTTACACTGGTAAGCCCAAAAGGAGGAGGAGGATTTCTAAAAGGAAACCTTTGGGAACGCACTGAACCCATTAGGAGGAGAAGGGTAAGAAGAGCTTGCTATCCACATAGCAAGGAGGGTACTGAGAAATATTACTATGCTTGGGAGAACTTGTGTTTTTTCTGTGTTTGTGTGTGTGTTTGTGTTTGTTTGTGTGTGTGTGTTTGTGTGTGATGCACTTGGAGGGAAGAGCTGGCTGGAACTCTCAACAGAAGCAGCAGAACGCACTGCAACATTTGGTTGCAGGTCCCATTTGTGACATACCACAGATGAAGTCCCTACTTTGAAGCATTTACCATATAGAAGCATTTACCTTCTCCCAATCCAGAGTTGTTCATACCCTTTTTTTTGAAATATACCAAGCATGCCCCCCCAACATTTCTCTGATGAAAAGAGGGACGCCCCATTCGATAATGGTAATTTTATTCTTTCTACCCCACACAACTGACTGGGTTCCCCAGCCACTCTGGGCAGCATCCAACATGTATAAAAACATAATAAAACACTCGACGTTTTAAAAAAAACCTTCACTGTACAAGACGACTCGGGAGTCGGAGAACTCCATACCTCCCAACATTTCTCCACTGAAAATAGGGACACCCTAAGGAAAAGAGATTAACAGTAATCCTTCAAGTGGGTTGATTGGTTTGGCTATGCGTTGGTTAAGTGGTTAATTGGTGAGCTATGAGATGAAGGGGAGGGTCAGATGCCTTGTCAATCAAAGAATGCCTTGTCAACCAATCCTAGGCAGCTTTGTCAATCCCAGCAGCCTTGGCAACCAATCCGAGGCAGCTTTGTCAATCCCAGCAGCCTTGGCAACCAATCCGAGGCAGCTTTGTCAATCCCAGCAGCCTTGCAACCAATCCCAGGCAGCTTTGTCACTCCCAGGAGCAGGTATAAAACAGCATGGCCTGACCTGCGCTCAGGCCATTGGCCTGCGCTCAGGCCATTGGCCTGCGCGCCGCGCAATTTCTCTCTCTGTTTTCCCTCTTGTTTTGACTGTTCTTCTTCTCCCCCCCCCCCCACCTATTCTCAGGTTTTGGGCAGCTTTGTCAATCCCAGCAGCCTTGGCAACCAATC
Source organism: Podarcis filfolensis (assembly GCF_964270895.1). Taxonomy (NCBI): domain Eukaryota; kingdom Metazoa; phylum Chordata; class Lepidosauria; order Squamata; family Lacertidae; genus Podarcis; species Podarcis filfolensis. The sequence goes on from NW_028149447.1 coordinate 63,913, forward strand.
CGAGGCAGCTTTGTCAATCCCAGCAGCCTTGCAACCAATCCCAGGCGCTTTGTCACTCCCAGGAGCAGGTATAAAACAGCAGGCCTGGCCTGCGCTCAGGCCATTGGCCTGCGCTCAGGCCATTGGCGCTTTGTCACTCCCAGGAGCAGGTATAAAACAGCAGGCCTGGCCTGCGCTCAGGCCATTGGCCTGCGCTCAGGCCATTGGCCTGCGCTCAGGCCATTGGCCTGCGCTCAGGCCATTGGCCTGCGCTCAGGCCATTGGCCTGCGCTCAGGCCATTGGCCTGCGCTCAGGCCATTGGCCTGCGCTCAGGCCATTGGCCTGCGCTCAGGCCATTGGCCTGCGCTCAGGCCATTGGCCTGCGCTCAGGCCATTGGCCTGCGCTCAGGCCATTGGCGCTTTGTCACTCCCAGGAGCAGGTATAAAACAGCAGGCCATTGGCCTGCGCTCAGGCCATTGGCCTGCGCGCCGCGCAATTTCTCTCTCTGTTTTCCCTCTTGTTTTGACTGTTCTTCTTCTCCCCCCCCCCACCTATTCTCAGGTTTTGGGTTTCTTTCATTCCTTTACCACTCTTTCCTCCTTTCACTCTCTTCCGGATTGTGCACAGTTTCCTCTTTTCTTCCATCTCCTTTTCTCTCATGCTTTTACACTGGTAAGCCCAAAAGGAGGAGGAGGATTTCTAAAAGGAAACCTTTGGGAACGCACTGAACCCATTAGGAGGAGAAGGGTAAGAAGAGCTTGCTATCCACATAGCAAGGAGGGTACTGAGAAATATTACTATGCTTGGGAGAACTTGTGTTTTTTCTGTGTTTGTGTGTGTGTTTGTGTTTGTTTGTGTGTGTGTGTTTGTGTGTGATGCACTTGGAGGGAAGAGCTGGCTGGAACTCTCAACAGAAGCAGCAGAACGCACTGCAACATTTGGTTGCAGGTCCCATTTGTGACATACCACAGATGAAGTCCCTACTTTGAAGCATTTACCATATAGAAGCATTTACCTTCTCCCAATCCAGAGTTTTTCATACCCTTTTTTTTGAAATATACCAAGCATGCCCCCCCAACATTTCTCTGATGAAAAGAGGGACGCCCCATTCGATAATGGTAATTTTATTCTTTCTACCCCACACAACTGACTGGGTTCCCCAGCCACTCTGGGCAGCATCCAACATGTATAAAAACATAATAAAACACTCGACGTTTTAAAAAAAACCTTCACTGTACAAGACGACTCGGGAGTCGGAGAACTCCATACCTCCCAACATTTCTCCACTGAAAATAGGGACACCCTAAGGAAAAGAGATTAACAGTAATCCTTCAAGTGGGTTGATTGGTTTGGCTATGCGTTGGTTAAGTGGTTAATTGGTGAGCTATGAGATGAAGGGGAGGGTCAGATGCCTTGTCAATCAAAGAATGCCTTGTCAACCAATCCTAGGCAGCTTTGTCAATCCCAGCAGCCTTGGCAACCAATCCGAGGCAGCTTTGTCAATCCCAGCAGCCTTGGCAACCAATCCGAGGCAGCTTTGTCAATCCCAGCAGCCTTGCAACCAATCCCAGGCGCTTTGTCACTCCCAGGAGCAGGTATAAAACAGCAGGCCATTGGCCTGCGCTCAGGCCATTGGCCTGCACTCAGGCCATTGGCGCTTTGTCACTCCCAGGAGCAGGTATAAAACAGCAGGCCATTGGCCTGCGCTCAGGCCATTGGCCTGCGCTCAGGCCATTGGCCTGCGCGCCGCGCAATTTCTCTCTCTGTTTTCCCTCTTGTTTTGACTGTTCTTCTTCTCCCCCCCCCACCTATTCTCAGGTTTTGGGTTTCTTTCATTCCTTTACCACTCTTTCCTCCTTTCGCTCTCTTCCGGATTGTGCACAGTTTCCTCTTTTCTTCCATCTCCTTTTCTCTCATGCTTTTACACTGGTAAGCCCAAAAGGAGGAGGAGGATTTCTAAAAGGAAACCTTTGGGAACGCACTGAACCCATTAGGAGGAGAAGGGTAAGAAGAGCTTGCTATCCACATAGCAAGGAGGGTACTGAGAAATATTACTATGCTTGGGAGAACTTGTGTTTTTTCTGTGTTTGTGTGTGTGTTTGTGTTTGTTTGTGTGTGTGTGTTTGTGTGTGATGCACTTGGAGGGAAGAGCTGGCTGGAACTCTCAACAGAAGCAGCAGAACGCACTGCAACATTTGGTTGCAGGTCCCATTTGTGACATACCACAGATGAAGTCCCTACTTTGAAGCATTTACCATATAGAAGCATTTACCTTCTCCCAATCCAGAGTTTTTCATACCCTTTTTTTTGAAATATACCAAGCATGCCCCCCCAACATTTCTCTGATGAAAAGAGGGACGCCCCATTCGATAATGGTAATTTTATTCTTTCTACCCCACACAACTGACTGGGTTCCCCAGCCACTCTGGGCAGCATCCAACATGTATAAAAACATAATAAAACACTCGACGTTTTAAAAAAAACCTTCACTGTACAAGACGACTCGGGAGTCGGAGAACTCCATACCTCCCAACATTTCTCCACTGAAAATAGGGACACCCTAAGGAAAAGAGATTAACAGTAATCCTTCAAGTGGGTTGATTGGTTTGGCTATGCGTTGGTTAAGTGGTTAATTGGTGAGCTATGAGATGAAGGGGAGGGTCAGATGCCTTGTCAATCAAAGAATGCCTTGTCAACCAATCCTAGGCAGCTTTGTCAATCCCAGCAGCCTTGGCAACCAATCCGAGGCAGCTTTGTCAATCCCAGCAGCCTTGGCAACCAATCCGAGGCAGCTTTGTCAATCCCAGCAGCCTTGCAACCAATCCCAGGCGCTTTGTCACTCCCAGGAGCAGGTATAAAACAGCAGGCCATTGGCCTGCGCTCAGGCCATTGGCCTGCACTCAGGCCATTGGCGCTTTGTCACTCCCAGGAGCAGGTATAAAACAGCAGGCCATTGGCCTGCGCTCAGGCCATTGGCCTGCGCTCAGGCCATTGGCCTGCGCTCAGGCCATTGGCCTGCGCGCCGCGCAATTTCTCTCTCTGTTTTCCCTCTTGTTTTGACTGTTCTTCTTCTCCCCCCCCCACCTATTCTCAGGTTTTGGGTTTCTTTCATTCCTTTACCACTCTTTCCTCCTTTCACTCTCTTCCGGATTGTGCACAGTTTCCTCTTTTCTTCCATCTCCTTTTCTCTCATGCTTTTACACTGGTAAGCCCAAAAGGAGGAGGAGGATTTCTAAAAGGAAACCTTTGGGAACGCACTGAACCCATTAGGAGGAGAAGGGTAAGAAGAGCTTGCTATCCACATAGCAAGGAGGGTACTGAGAAATATTACTATGCTTGGGAGAACTTGTGTTTTTTCTGTGTTTGTGTGTGTGTTTGTGTTTGTTTGTGTGTGTGTGTTTGTGTGTGATGCACTTGGAGGGAAGAGCTGGCTGGAACTCTCAACAGAAGCAGCAGAACGCACTGCAACATTTGGTTGCAGGTCCCATTTGTGACATACCACAGATGAAGTCCCTACTTTGAAGCATTTACCATATAGAAGCATTTACCTTCTCCCAATCCAGAGTTGTTCATACCCTTTTTTTTGAAATATACCAAGCATGCCCCCCCAACATTTCTCTGATGAAAAGAGGGACGCCCCATTCGATAATGGTAATTTTATTCTTTCTACCCCACACAACTGACTGGGTTCCCCAGCCACTCTGGGCAGCATCCAACATGTATAAAAACATAATAAAACACTCGACGTTTTAAAAAAAACCTTCACTGTACAAGACGACTCGGGAGTCGGAGAACTCCATACCTCCCAACATTTCTCCACTGAAAATAGGGACACCCTAAGGAAAAGAGATTAACAGTAATCCTTCAAGTGGGTTGATTGGTTTGGCTATGCGTTGGTTAAGTGGTTAATTGGTGAGCTATGAGATGAAGGGGAGGGTCAGATGCCTTGTCAATCAAAGAATGCCTTGTCAACCAATCCTAGGCAGCTTTGTCAATCCCAGCAGCCTTGGCAACCAATCCGAGGCAGCTTTGTCAATCCCAGCAGCCTTGGCAACCAATCCGAGGCAGCTTTGTCAATCCCAGCAGCCTTGCAACCAATCCCAGGCAGCTTTGTCACTCCCAGGAGCAGGTATAAAACAGCATGGCCTGACCTGCGCTCAGGCCATTGGCCTGCGCTCAGGCCATTGGCCTGCGCTCAGGCCATTGGCGCTTTGTCACTCCCAGGAGCAGGTATAAAACAGCAGGCCATTGGCCTGCGCTCAGGCCATTGGCCTGCGCGCCGCGCAATTTCTCTCTCTGTTTTCCCTCTTGTTTTGACTGTTCTTCTTCTCCCCCCCCCCCCCACCTATTCTCAGGTTTTGGGTTTCTTTCATTCCTTTACCACTCTTTCCTCCTTTCACTCTCTTCCGGATTGTGCAAAGTTTCCTCTTTTCTTCCATCTCCTTTTCTCTCATGCTTTTACACTGGTAAGCCCAAAAGGAGGAGGAGGATTTCTAAAAGGAAACCTTTGGGAACGCACTGAACCCATTAGGAGGAGAAGGGTAAGAAGAGCTTGCTATCCACATAGCAAGGAGGGTACTGAGAAATATTACTATGCTTGGGAGAACTTGTGTTTTTTCTGTGTTTGTGTGTGTGTTTGTGTTTGTTTGTGTGTGTGTGTTTGTGTGTGATGCACTTGGAGGGAAGAGCTGGCTGGAACTCTCAACAGAAGCAGCAGAACGCACTGCAACATTTGGTTGCAGGTCCCATTTGTGACATACCACAGATGAAGTCCCTACTTTGAAGCATTTACCATATAGAAGCATTTACCTTCTCCCAATCCAGAGTTTTTCATACCCTTTTTTTTGAAATATACCAAGCATGCCCCCCCAACATTTCTCTGATGAAAAGAGGGACGCCCCATTCGATAATGGTAATTTTATTCTTTCTACCCCACACAACTGACTGGGTTCCCCAGCCACTCTGGGCAGCATCCAACATGTATAAAAACATAATAAAACACTCGACGTTTTAAAAAAAACCTTCACTGTACAAGACGACTCGGGAGTCGGAGAACTCCATACCTCCCAACATTTCTCCACTGAAAATAGGGACACCCTAAGGAAAAGAGATTAACAGTAATCCTTCAAGTGGGTTGATTGGTTTGGCTATGCATTGGTTAAGTGGTTAATTGGTGAGCTATGAGATGAAGGGGAGGGTCAGATGCCTTGTCAATCAAAGAATGCCTTGTCAACCAATCCTAGGCAGCTTTGTCAATCCCAGCAGCCTTGGCAACCAATCCGAGGCAGCTTTGTCAATCCCAGCAGCCTTGGCAACCAATCCGAGGCAGCTTTGTCAATCCCAGCAGCCTTGCAACCAATCCCAGGCGCTTTGTCACTCCCAGGAGCAGGTATAAAACAGCAGGCCTGGCCTGCGCTCAGGCCATTGGCCTGCGCTCAGGCCATTGGCGCTTTGTCACTCCCAGGAGCAGGTATAAAACAGCAGGCCATTGGCCTGCGCTCAGGCCATTGGCCTGCGCGCCGCGCAATTTCTCTCTCTGTTTTCCCTCTTGTTTTGACTGTTCTTCTTCTCCCCCCCCCACCTATTCTCAGGTTTTGGGTTTCTTTCATTCCTTTACCACTCTTTCCTCCTTTCACTCTCTTCCGGATTGTGCACAGTTTCCTCTTTTCTTCCATCTCCTTTTCTCTCATGCTTTTACACTGGTAAGCCCAAAAGGAGGAGGAGGATTTCTAAAAGGAAACCTTTGGGAACGCACTGAACCCATTAGGAGGAGAAGGGTAAGAAGAGCTTGCTATCCACATAGCAAGGAGGGTACTGAGAAATATTACTATGCTTGGGAGAACTTGTGTTTTTTCTGTGTTTGTGTGTGTGTTTGTGTTTGTTTGTGTGTGTGTGTTTGTGTGTGATGCACTTGGAGGGAAGAGCTGGCTGGAACTCTCAACAGAAGCAGCAGAACGCACTGCAACATTTGGTTGCAGGTCCCATTTGTGACATACCACAGATGAAGTCCCTACTTTGAAGCATTTACCATATAGAAGCATTTACCTTCTCCCAATCCAGAGTTTTTCATACCCTTTTTTTTGAAATATACCAAGCATGCCCCCCCAACATTTCTCTGATGAAAAGAGGGACGCCCCATTCGATAATGGTAATTTTATTCTTTCTACCCCACACAACTGACTGGGTTCCCCAGCCACTCTGGGCAGCATCCAACATGTATAAAAACATAATAAAACACTCGACGTTTTAAAAAAAACCTTCACTGTACAAGACGACTCGGGAGTCGGAGAACTCCATACCTCCCAACATTTCTCCACTGAAAATAGGGACACCCTAAGGAAAAGAGATTAACAGTAATCCTTCAAGTGGGTTGATTGGTTTGGCTATGCGTTGGTTAAGTGGTTAATTGGTGAGCTATGAGATGAAGGGGAGGGTCAGATGCCTTGTCAATCAAAGAATGCCTTGTCAACCAATCCTAGGCAGCTTTGTCAATCCCAGCAGCCTTGGCAACCAATCCGAGGCAGCTTTGTCAATCCCAGCAGCCTTGGCAACCAATCCGAGGCAGCTTTGTCAATCCCAGCAGCCTTGCAACCAATCCCAGGCAGCTTTGTCACTCCCAGGAGCAGGTATAAAACAGCATGGCCTGACCTGCGCTCAGGCCATTGGCCTGCGCTCAGGCCATTGGCCTGCGCGCCGCGCAATTTCTCTCTCTGTTTTCCCTCTTGTTTTGACTGTTCTTCTTCTCCCCCCCCCCCACCTATTCTCAGGTTTTGGGTTTCTTTCATTCCTTTACCACTCTTTCCTCCTTTCACTCTCTTCCGGATTGTGCAAAGTTTCCTCTTTTCTTCCATCTCCTTTTCTCTCATGCTTTTACACTGGTAAGCCCAAAAGGAGGAGGAGGATTTCTAAAAGGAAACCTGTGGGAACGCACTGAACCCATTAGGAGGAGAAGGGTAAGAAGAGCTTGCTATCCACATAGCAAGGAGGGTACTGAGAAATATTACTATGCTTGGGAGAACTTGTGTTTTTTCTGTGTTTGTGTGTGTGTTTGTGTTTGTTTGTGTGTGTGTGTTTGTGTGTGATGCACTTGGAGGGAAGAGCTGGCTGGAACTCTCAACAGAAGCAGCAGAACGCACTGCAACATTTGGTTGCAGGTCCCATTTGTGACATACCACAGATGAAGTCCCTACTTTGAAGCATTTACCATATAGAAGCATTTACCTTCTCCCAATCCAGAGTTGTTCATACCCTTTTTTTTGAAATATACCAAGCATGCCCCCCCAACATTTCTCTGATGAAAAGAGGGACGCCCCATTCGATAATGGTAATTTTATTCTTTCTACCCCACACAACTGACTGGGTTCCCCAGCCACTCTGGGCAGCATCCAACATGTATAAAAACATAATAAAACACTCGACGTTTTAAAAAAAACCTTCACTGTACAAGACGACTCGGGAGTCGGAGAACTCCATACCTCCCAACATTTCTCCACTGAAAATAGGGACACCCTAAGGAAAAGAGATTAACAGTAATCCTTCAAGTGGGTTGATTGGTTTGGCTATGCGTTGGTTAAGTGGTTAATTGGTGAGCTATGAGATGAAGGGGAGGGTCAGATGCCTTGTCAATCAAAGAATGCCTTGTCAACCAATCCTAGGCAGCTTTGTCAATCCCAGCAGCCTTGGCAACCAATCCGAGGCAGCTTTGTCAATCCCAGCAGCCTTGGCAACCAATCCGAGGCAGCTTTGTCAATCCCAGCAGCCTTGCAACCAATCCCAGGCAGCTTTGTCACTCCCAGGAGCAGGTATAAAACAGCATGGCCTGACCTGCGCTCAGGCCATTGGCCTGCGCTCAGGCCATTGGCGCTTTGTCACTCCCAGGAGCAGGTATAAAACAGCAGGCCATTGGCCTGCGCTCAGGCCATTGGCCTGCGCGCCGCGCAATTTCTCTCTCTGTTTTCCCTCTTGTTTTGACTGTTCTTCTTCTCCCCCCCCCACCTATTCTCAGGTTTTGGGTTTCTTTCATTCCTTTACCACTCTTTCCTCCTTTCACTCTCTTCCGGATTGTGCACAGTTTCCTCTTTTCTTCCATCTCCTTTTCTCTCATGCTTTTACACTGGTAAGCCCAAAAGGAGGAGGAGGATTTCTAAAAGGAAACCTTTGGGAACGCACTGAACCCATTAGGAGGAGAAGGGTAAGAAGAGCTTGCTATCCACATAGCAAGGAGGGTACTGAGAAATATTACTATGCTTGGGAGAACTTGTGTTTTTTCTGTGTTTGTGTGTGTGTTTGTGTTTGTTTGTGTGTGTGTGTTTGTGTGTGATGCACTTGGAGGGAAGAGCTGGCTGGAACTCTCAACAGAAGCAGCAGAACGCACTGCAACATTTGGTTGCAGGTCCCATTTGTGACATACCACAGATGAAGTCCCTACTTTGAAGCATTTACCATATAGAAGCATTTACCTTCTCCCAATCCAGAGTTGTTCATACCCTTTTTTTTGAAATATACCAAGCATGCCCCCCCAACATTTCTCTGATGAAAAGAGGGACGCCCCATTCGATAATGGTAATTTTATTCTTTCTACCCCACACAACTGACTGGGTTCCCCAGCCACTCTGGGCAGCATCCAACATGTATAAAAACATAATAAAACACTCGACGTTTTAAAAAAAACCTTCACTGTACAAGACGACTCGGGAGTCGGAGAACTCCATACCTCCCAACATTTCTCCACTGAAAATAGGGACACCCTAAGGAAAAGAGATTAACAGTAATCCTTCAAGTGGGTTGATTGGTTTGGCTATGCGTTGGTTAAGTGGTTAATTGGTGAGCTATGAGATGAAGGGGAGGGTCAGATGCCTTGTCAATCAAAGAATGCCTTGTCAACCAATCCTAGGCAGCTTTGTCAATCCCAGCAGCCTTGGCAACCAATCCGAGGCAGCTTTGTCAATCCCAGCAGCCTTGGCAACCAATCCGAGGCAGCTTTGTCAATCCCAGCAGCCTTGCAACCAATCCCAGGCAGCTTTGTCACTCCCAGGAGCAGGTATAAAACAGCATGGCCTGACCTGCGCTCAGGCCATTGGCCTGCGCTCAGGCCATTGGCCTGCGCGCCGCGCAATTTCTCTCTCTGTTTTCCCTCTTGTTTTGACTGTTCTTCTTCTCCCCCCCCCCCCACCTATTCTCAGGTTTTGGGCAGCTTTGTCAATCCCAGCAGCCTTGGCAACCAATCCGAGGCAGCTTTGTCAATCCCAGCAGCCTTGCAACCAATCCCAGGCGCTTTGTCACTCCCAGGAGCAGGTATAAAACAGCAGGCCTGGCCTGCGCTCAGGCCATTGGCCTGCGCTCAGGCCATTGGCGCTTTGTCACTCCCAGGAGCAGGTATAAAACAGCAGGCCTGGCCTGCGCTCAGGCCATTGGCCTGCGCTCAGGCCATTGGCCTGCGCTCAGGCCATTGGCCTGCGCTCAGGCCATTGGCCTGCGCTCAGGCCATTGGCCTGCGCTCAGGCCATTGGCCTGCGCTCAGGCCATTGGCCTGCGCTCAGGCCATTGGCCTGCGCTCAGGCCATTGGCCTGCGCTCAGGCCATTGGCCTGCGCTCAGGCCATTGGCCTGCGCTCAGGCCATTGGCCTGCGCTCAGGCCATTGGCCTGCGCTCAGGCCATTGGCCTGCGCTCAGGCCATTGGCCTGCGCTCAGGCCATTGGCCTGCGCTCAGGCCATTGGCCTGCGCTCAGGCCATTGGCCTGCGCTCAGGCCATTGGCGCTTTGTCACTCCCAGGAGCAGGTATAAAACAGCAGGCCATTGGCCTGCGCTCAGGCCATTGGCCTGCGCGCCGCGCAATTTCTCTCTCTGTTTTCCCTCTTGTTTTGACTGTTCTTCTTCTCCCCCCCCCCACCTATTCTCAGGTTTTGGGTTTCTTTCATTCCTTTACCACTCTTTCCTCCTTTCACTCTCTTCCGGATTGTGCACAGTTTCCTCTTTTCTTCCATCTCCTTTTCTCTCATGCTTTTACACTGGTAAGCCCAAAAGGAGGAGGAGGATTTCTAAAAGGAAACCTTTGGGAACGCACTGAACCCATTAGGAGGAGAAGGGTAAGAAGAGCTTGCTATCCACATAGCAAGGAGGGTACTGAGAAATATTACTATGCTTGGGAGAACTTGTGTTTTTTCTGTGTTTGTGTGTGTGTTTGTGTTTGTTTGTGTGTGTGTGTTTGTGTGTGATGCACTTGGAGGGAAGAGCTGGCTGGAACTCTCAACAGAAGCAGCAGAACGCACTGCAACATTTGGTTGCAGGTCCCATTTGTGACATACCACAGATGAAGTCCCTACTTTGAAGCATTTACCATATAGAAGCATTTACCTTCTCCCAATCCAGAGTTTTTCATACCCTTTTTTTTGAAATATACCAAGCATGCCCCCCCAACATTTCTCTGATGAAAAGAGGGACGCCCCATTCGATAATGGTAATTTTATTCTTTCTACCCCACACAACTGACTGGGTTCCCCAGCCACTCTGGGCAGCATCCAACATGTATAAAAACATAATAAAACACTCGACGTTTTAAAAAAAACCTTCACTGTACAAGACGACTCGGGAGTCGGAGAACTCCATACCTCCCAACATTTCTCCACTGAAAATAGGGACACCCTAAGGAAAAGAGATTAACAGTAATCCTTCAAGTGGGTTGATTGGTTTGGCTATGCGTTGGTTAAGTGGTTAATTGGTGAGCTATGAGATGAAGGGGAGGGTCAGATGCCTTGTCAATCAAAGAATGCCTTGTCAACCAATCCTAGGCAGCTTTGTCAATCCCAGCAGCCTTGGCAACCAATCCGAGGCAGCTTTGTCAATCCCAGCAGCCTTGGCAACCAATCCGAGGCAGCTTTGTCAATCCCAGCAGCCTTGCAACCAATCCCAGGCGCTTTGTCACTCCCAGGAGCAGGTATAAAACAGCAGGCCATTGGCCTGCGCTCAGGCCATTGGCCTGCACTCAGGCCATTGGCGCTTTGTCACTCCCAGGAGCAGGTATAAAACAGCAGGCCATTGGCCTGCGCTCAGGCCATTGGCCTGCGCTCAGGCCATTGGCCTGCGCTCAGGCCATTGGCCTGCGCGCCGCGCAATTTCTCTCTCTGTTTTCCCTCTTGTTTTGACTGTTCTTCTTCTCCCCCCCCCACCTATTCTCAGGTTTTGGGTTTCTTTCATTCCTTTACCACTCTTTCCTCCTTTCACTCTCTTCCGGATTGTGCACAGTTTCCTCTTTTCTTCCATCTCCTTTTCTCTCATGCTTTTACACTGGTAAGCCCAAAAGGAGGAGGAGGATTTCTAAAAGGAAACCTTTGGGAACGCACTGAACCCATTAGGAGGAGAAGGGTAAGAAGAGCTTGCTATCCACATAGCAAGGAGGGTACTGAGAAATATTACTATGCTTGGGAGAACTTGTGTTTTTTCTGTGTTTGTGTGTGTGTTTGTGTTTGTTTGTGTGTGTGTGTTTGTGTGTGATGCACTTGGAGGGAAGAGCTGGCTGGAACTCTCAACAGAAGCAGCAGAACGCACTGCAACATTTGGTTGCAGGTCCCATTTGTGACATACCACAGATGAAGTCCCTACTTTGAAGCATTTACCATATAGAAGCATTTACCTTCTCCCAATCCAGAGTTTTTCATACCCTTTTTTTTGAAATATACCAAGCATGCCCCCCCAACATTTCTCTGATGAAAAGAGGGACGCCCCATTCGATAATGGTAATTTTATTCTTTCTACCCCACACAACTGACTGGGTTCCCCAGCCACTCTGGGCAGCATCCAACATGTATAAAAACATAATAAAACACTCGACGTTTTAAAAAAAACCTTCACTGTACAAGACGACTCGGGAGTCGGAGAACTCCATACCTCCCAACATTTCTCCACTGAAAATAGGGACACCCTAAGGAAAAGAGATTAACAGTAATCCTTCAAGTGGGTTGATTGGTTTGGCTATGCGTTGGTTAAGTGGTTAATTGGTGAGCTATGAGATGAAGGGGAGGGTCAGATGCCTTGTCAATCAAAGAATGCCTTGTCAACCAATCCTAGGCAGCTTTGTCAATCCCAGCAGCCTTGGCAACCAATCCGAGGCAGCTTTGTCAATCCCAGCAGCCTTGGCAACCAATCCGAGGCAGCTTTGTCAATCCCAGCAGCCTTGCAACCAATCCCAGGCAGCTTTGTCACTCCCAGGAGCAGGTATAAAACAGCATGGCCTGACCTGCGCTCAGGCCATTGGCCTGCGCTCAGGCCATTGGCCTGCGCGCCGCGCAATTTCTCTCTCTGTTTTCCCTCTTGTTTTGACTGTTCTTCTTCTCCCCCCCCCCCACCTATTCTCAGGTTTTGGGTTTCTTTCATTCCTTTACCACTCTTTCCTCCTTTCACTCTCTTCCGGATTGTGCAAAGTTTCCTCTTTTCTTCCATCTCCTTTTCTCTCATGCTTTTACACTGGTAAGCCCAAAAGGAGGAGGAGGATTTCTAAAAGGAAACCTGTGGGAACGCACTGAACCCATTAGGAGGAGAAGGGTAAGAAGAGCTTGCTATCCACATAGCAAGGAGGGTACTGAGAAATATTACTATGCTTGGGAGAACTTGTGTTTTTTCTGTGTTTGTGTGTGTGTTTGTGTTTGTTTGTGTGTGTGTGTTTGTGTGTGATGCACTTGGAGGGAAGAGCTGGCTGGAACTCTCAACAGAAGCAGCAGAACGCACTGCAACATTTGGTTGCAGGTCCCATTTGTGACATACCACAGATGAAGTCCCTACTTTGAAGCATTTACCATATAGAAGCATTTACCTTCTCCCAATCCAGAGTTGTTCATACCCTTTTTTTTGAAATATACCAAGCATGCCCCCCCAACATTTCTCTGATGAAAAGAGGGACGCCCCATTCGATAATGGTAATTTTATTCTTTCTACCCCACACAACTGACTGGGTTCCCCAGCCACTCTGGGCAGCATCCAACATGTATAAAAACATAATAAAACACTCGACGTTTTAAAAAAAACCTTCACTGTACAAGACGACTCGGGAGTCGGAGAACTCCATACCTCCCAACATTTCTCCACTGAAAATAGGGACACCCTAAGGAAAAGAGATTAACAGTAATCCTTCAAGTGGGTTGATTGGTTTGGCTATGCGTTGGTTAAGTGGTTAATTGGTGAGCTATGAGATGAAGGGGAGGGTCAGATGCCTTGTCAATCAAAGAATGCCTTGTCAACCAATCCTAGGCAGCTTTGTCAATCCCAGCAGCCTTGGCAACCAATCCGAGGCAGCTTTGTCAATCCCAGCAGCCTTGGCAACCAATCCGAGGCAGCTTTGTCAATCCCAGCAGCCTTGCAACCAATCCCAGGCAGCTTTGTCACTCCCAGGAGCAGGTATAAAACAGCATGGCCTGACCTGCGCTCAGGCCATTGGCCTGCGCTCAGGCCATTGGCCTGCGCTCAGGCCATTGGCGCTTTGTCACTCCCAGGAGCAGGTATAAAACAGCAGGCCATTGGCCTGCGCTCAGGCCATTGGCCTGCGCGCCGCGCAATTTCTCTCTCTGTTTTCCCTCTTGTTTTGACTGTTCTTCTTCTCCCCCCCCCACCTATTCTCAGGTTTTGGGTTTCTTTCATTCCTTTACCACTCTTTCCTCCTTTCACTCTCTTCCGGATTGTGCACAGTTTCCTCTTTTCTTCCATCTCCTTTTCTCTCATGCTTTTACACTGGTAAGCCCAAAAGGAGGAGGAGGATTTCTAAAAGGAAACCTTTGGGAACGCACTGAACCCATTAGGAGGAGAAGGGTAAGAAGAGCTTGCTATCCACATAGCAAGGAGGGTACTGAGAAATATTACTATGCTTGGGAGAACTTGTGTTTTTTCTGTGTTTGTGTGTGTGTTTGTGTTTGTTTGTGTGTGTGTGTTTGTGTGTGATGCACTTGGAGGGAAGAGCTGGCTGGAACTCTCAACAGAAGCAGCAGAACGCACTGCAACATTTGGTTGCAGGTCCCATTTGTGACATACCACAGATGAAGTCCCTACTTTGAAGCATTTACCATATAGAAGCATTTACCTTCTCCCAATCCAGAGTTGTTCATACCCTTTTTTTTGAAATATACCAAGCATGCCCCCCCAACATTTCTCTGATGAAAAGAGGGACGCCCCATTCGATAATGGTAATTTTATTCTTTCTACCCCACACAACTGACTGGGTTCCCCAGCCACTCTGGGCAGCATCCAACATGTATAAAAACATAATAAAACACTCGACGTTTTAAAAAAAACCTTCACTGTACAAGACGACTCGGGAGTCGGAGAACTCCATACCTCCCAACATTTCTCCACTGAAAATAGGGACACCCTAAGGAAAAGAGATTAACAGTAATCCTTCAAGTGGGTTGATTGGTTTGGCTATGCGTTGGTTAAGTGGTTAATTGGTGAGCTATGAGATGAAGGGGAGGGTCAGATGCCTTGTCAATCAAAGAATGCCTTGTCAACCAATCCTAGGCAGCTTTGTCAATCCCAGCAGCCTTGGCAACCAATCCGAGGCAGCTTTGTCAATCCCAGCAGCCTTGGCAACCAATCCGAGGCAGCTTTGTCAATCCCAGCAGCCTTGCAACCAATCCCAGGCAGCTTTGTCACTCCCAGGAGCAGGTATAAAACAGCATGGCCTGACCTGCGCTCAGGCCATTGGCCTGCGCTCAGGCCATTGGCCTGCGCGCCGCGCAATTTCTCTCTCTGTTTTCCCTCTTGTTTTGACTGTTCTTCTTCTCCCCCCCCCCCCACCTATTCTCAGGTTTTGGGCAGCTTTGTCAATCCCAGCAGCCTTGGCAACCAATCCGAGGCAGCTTTGTCAATCCCAGCAGCCTTGCAACCAATCCCAGGCGCTTTGTCACTCCCAGGAGCAGGTATAAAACAGCAGGCCTGGCCTGCGCTCAGGCCATTGGCCTGCGCTCAGGCCATTGGCGCTTTGTCACTCCCAGGAGCAGGTATAAAACAGCAGGCCTGGCCTGCGCTCAGGCCATTGGCCTGCGCTCAGGCCATTGGCCTGCGCTCAGGCCATTGGCCTGCGCTCAGGCCATTGGCCTGCGCTCAGGCCATTGGCCTGCGCTCAGGCCATTGGCCTGCGCTCAGGCCATTGGCCTGCGCTCAGGCCATTGGCCTGCGCTCAGGCCATTGGCCTGCGCTCAGGCCATTGGCCTGCGCTCAGGCCATTGGCCTGCGCTCAGGCCATTGGCGCTTTGTCACTCCCAGGAGCAGGTATAAAACAGCAGGCCATTGGCCTGCGCTCAGGCCATTGGCCTGCGCGCCGCGCAATTTCTCTCTCTGTTTTCCCTCTTGTTTTGACTGTTCTTCTTCTCCCCCCCCCCACCTATTCTCAGGTTTTGGGTTTCTTTCATTCCTTTACCACTCTTTCCTCCTTTCACTCTCTTCCGGATTGTGCACAGTTTCCTCTTTTCTTCCATCTCCTTTTCTCTCATGCTTTTACACTGGTAAGCCCAAAAGGAGGAGGAGGATTTCTAAAAGGAAACCTTTGGGAACGCACTGAACCCATTAGGAGGAGAAGGGTAAGAAGAGCTTGCTATCCACATAGCAAGGAGGGTACTGAGAAATATTACTATGCTTGGGAGAACTTGTGTTTTTTCTGTGTTTGTGTGTGTGTTTGTGTTTGTTTGTGTGTGTGTGTTTGTGTGTGATGCACTTGGAGGGAAGAGCTGGCTGGAACTCTCAACAGAAGCAGCAGAACGCACTGCAACATTTGGTTGCAGGTCCCATTTGTGACATACCACAGATGAAGTCCCTACTTTGAAGCATTTACCATATAGAAGCATTTACCTTCTCCCAATCCAGAGTTTTTCATACCCTTTTTTTTGAAATATACCAAGCATGCCCCCCCAACATTTCTCTGATGAAAAGAGGGACGCCCCATTCGATAATGGTAATTTTATTCTTTCTACCCCACACAACTGACTGGGTTCCCCAGCCACTCTGGGCAGCATCCAACATGTATAAAAACATAATAAAACACTCGACGTTTTAAAAAAAACCTTCACTGTACAAGACGACTCGGGAGTCGGAGAACTCCATACCTCCCAACATTTCTCCACTGAAAATAGGGACACCCTAAGGAAAAGAGATTAACAGTAATCCTTCAAGTGGGTTGATTGGTTTGGCTATGCGTTGGTTAAGTGGTTAATTGGTGAGCTATGAGATGAAGGGGAGGGTCAGATGCCTTGTCAATCAAAGAATGCCTTGTCAACCAATCCTAGGCAGCTTTGTCAATCCCAGCAGCCTTGGCAACCAATCCGAGGCAGCTTTGTCAATCCCAGCAGCCTTGGCAACCAATCCGAGGCAGCTTTGTCAATCCCAGCAGCCTTGCAACCAATCCCAGGCGCTTTGTCACTCCCAGGAGCAGGTATAAAACAGCAGGCCATTGGCCTGCGCTCAGGCCATTGGCCTGCACTCAGGCCATTGGCGCTTTGTCACTCCCAGGAGCAGGTATAAAACAGCAGGCCATTGGCCTGCGCTCAGGCCATTGGCCTGCGCTCAGGCCATTGGCCTGCGCGCCGCGCAATTTCTCTCTCTGTTTTCCCTCTTGTTTTGACTGTTCTTCTTCTCCCCCCCCCACCTATTCTCAGGTTTTGGGTTTCTTTCATTCCTTTACCACTCTTTCCTCCTTTCGCTCTCTTCCGGATTGTGCACAGTTTCCTCTTTTCTTCCATCTCCTTTTCTCTCATGCTTTTACACTGGTAAGCCCAAAAGGAGGAGGAGGATTTCTAAAAGGAAACCTTTGGGAACGCACTGAACCCATTAGGAGGAGAAGGGTAAGAAGAGCTTGCTATCCACATAGCAAGGAGGGTACTGAGAAATATTACTATGCTTGGGAGAACTTGTGTTTTTTCTGTGTTTGTGTGTGTGTTTGTGTTTGTTTGTGTGTGTGTGTTTGTGTGTGATGCACTTGGAGGGAAGAGCTGGCTGGAACTCTCAACAGAAGCAGCAGAACGCACTGCAACATTTGGTTGCAGGTCCCATTTGTGACATACCACAGATGAAGTCCCTACTTTGAAGCATTTACCATATAGAAGCATTTACCTTCTCCCAATCCAGAGTTTTTCATACCCTTTTTTTTGAAATATACCAAGCATGCCCCCCCAACATTTCTCTGATGAAAAGAGGGACGCCCCATTCGATAATGGTAATTTTATTCTTTCTACCCCACACAACTGACTGGGTTCCCCAGCCACTCTGGGCAGCATCCAACATGTATAAAAACATAATAAAACACTCGACGTTTTAAAAAAAACCTTCACTGTACAAGACGACTCGGGAGTCGGAGAACTCCATACCTCCCAACATTTCTCCACTGAAAATAGGGACACCCTAAGGAAAAGAGATTAACAGTAATCCTTCAAGTGGGTTGATTGGTTTGGCTATGCGTTGGTTAAGTGGTTAATTGGTGAGCTATGAGATGAAGGGGAGGGTCAGATGCCTTGTCAATCAAAGAATGCCTTGTCAACCAATCCTAGGCAGCTTTGTCAATCCCAGCAGCCTTGGCAACCAATCCGAGGCAGCTTTGTCAATCCCAGCAGCCTTGGCAACCAATCCGAGGCAGCTTTGTCAATCCCAGCAGCCTTGCAACCAATCCCAGGCGCTTTGTCACTCCCAGGAGCAGGTATAAAACAGCAGGCCTGGCCTGCGCTCAGGCCATTGGCCTGCGCTCAGGCCATTGGCGCTTTGTCACTCCCAGGAGCAGGTATAAAACAGCAGGCCATTGGCCTGCGCTCAGGCCATTGGCCTGCGCTCAGGCCATTGGCCTGCGCTCAGGCCATTGGCCTGCGCTCAGGCCATTGGCCTGCGCGCCGCGCAATTTCTCTCTCTGTTTTCCCTCTTGTTTTGACTGTTCTTCTTCTCCCCCCCCCACCTATTCTCAGGTTTTGGGTTTCTTTCATTCCTTTACCACTCTTTCCTCCTTTCACTCTCTTCCGGATTGTGCACAGTTTCCTCTTTTCTTCCATCTCCTTTTCTCTCATGCTTTTACACTGGTAAGCCCAAAAGGAGGAGGAGGATTTCTAAAAGGAAACCTTTGGGAACGCACTGAACCCATTAGGAGGAGAAGGGTAAGAAGAGCTTGCTATCCACATAGCAAGGAGGGTACTGAGAAATATTACTATGCTTGGGAGAACTTGTGTTTTTTCTGTGTTTGTGTGTGTGTTTGTGTTTGTTTGTGTGTGTGTGTTTGTGTGTGATGCACTTGGAGGGAAGAGCTGGCTGGAACTCTCAACAGAAGCAGCAGAACGCACTGCAACATTTGGTTGCAGGTCCCATTTGTGACATACCACAGATGAAGTCCCTACTTTGAAGCATTTACCATATAGAAGCATTTACCTTCTCCCAATCCAGAGTTTTTCATACCCTTTTTTTTGAAATATACCAAGCATGCCCCCCCAACATTTCTCTGATGAAAAGAGGGACGCCCCATTCGATAATGGTAATTTTATTCTTTCTACCCCACACAACTGACTGGGTTCCCCAGCCACTCTGGGCAGCATCCAACATGTATAAAAACATAATAAAACACTCGACGTTTTAAAAAAAACCTTCACTGTACAAGACGACTCGGGAGTCGGAGAACTCCATACCTCCCAACATTTCTCCACTGAAAATAGGGACACCCTAAGGAAAAGAGATTAACAGTAATCCTTCAAGTGGGTTGATTGGTTTGGCTATGCGTTGGTTAAGTGGTTAATTGGTGAGCTATGAGATGAAGGGGAGGGTCAGATGCCTTGTCAATCAAAGAATGCCTTGTCAACCAATCCTAGGCAGCTTTGTCAATCCCAGCAGCCTTGGCAACCAATCCGAGGCAGCTTTGTCAATCCCAGCAGCCTTGGCAACCAATCCGAGGCAGCTTTGTCAATCCCAGCAGCCTTGCAACCAATCCCAGGCGCTTTGTCACTCCCAGGAGCAGGTATAAAACAGCAGGCCATTGGCCTGCGCTCAGGCCATTGGCCTGCGCTCAGGCCATTGGCGCTTTGTCACTCCCAGGAGCAGGTATAAAACAGCAGGCCATTGGCCTGCGCTCAGGCCATTGGCCTGCGCTCAGGCCATTGGCCTGCGCGCCGCGCAATTTCTCTCTCTGTTTTCCCTCTTGTTTTGACTGTTCTTCTTCTCCCCCCCCCACCTATTCTCAGGTTTTGGGTTTCTTTCATTCCTTTACCACTCTTTCCTCCTTTCGCTCTCTTCCGGATTGTGCACAGTTTCCTCTTTTCTTCCATCTCCTTTTCTCTCATGCTTTTACACTGGTAAGCCCAAAAGGAGGAGGAGGATTTCTAAAAGGAAACCTTTGGGAACGCACTGAACCCATTAGGAGGAGAAGGGTAAGAAGAGCTTGCTATCCACATAGCAAGGAGGGTACTGAGAAATATTACTATGCTTGGGAGAACTTGTGTTTTTTCTGTGTTTGTGTGTGTGTTTGTGTTTGTTTGTGTGTGTGTGTTTGTGTGTGATGCACTTGGAGGGAAGAGCTGGCTGGAACTCTCAACAGAAGCAGCAGAACGCACTGCAACATTTGGTTGCAGGTCCCATTTGTGACATACCACAGATGAAGTCCCTACTTTGAAGCATTTACCATATAGAAGCATTTACCTTCTCCCAATCCAGAGTTTTTCATACCCTTTTTTTTGAAATATACCAAGCATGCCCCCCCAACATTTCTCTGATGAAAAGAGGGACGCCCCATTCGATAATGGTAATTTTATTCTTTCTACCCCACACAACTGACTGGGTTCCCCAGCCACTCTGGGCAGCATCCAACATGTATAAAAACATAATAAAACACTCGACGTTTTAAAAAAAACCTTCACTGTACAAGACGACTCGGGAGTCGGAGAACTCCATACCTCCCAACATTTCTCCACTGAAAATAGGGACACCCTAAGGAAAAGAGATTAACAGTAATCCTTCAAGTGGGTTGATTGGTTTGGCTATGCGTTGGTTAAGTGGTTAATTGGTGAGCTATGAGATGAAGGGGAGGGTCAGATGCCTTGTCAATCAAAGAATGCCTTGTCAACCAATCCTAGGCAGCTTTGTCAATCCCAGCAGCCTTGGCAACCAATCCGAGGCAGCTTTGTCAATCCCAGCAGCCTTGGCAACCAATCCGAGGCAGCTTTGTCAATCCCAGCAGCCTTGCAACCAATCCCAGGCAGCTTTGTCACTCCCAGGAGCAGGTATAAAACAGCATGGCCTGACCTGCGCTCAGGCCATTGGCCTGCGCTCAGGCCATTGGCCTGCGCGCCGCGCAATTTCTCTCTCTGTTTTCCCTCTTGTTTTGACTGTTCTTCTTCTCCCCCCCCCCCACCTATTCTCAGGTTTTGGGCAGCTTTGTCAATCCCAGCAGCCTTGGCAACCAATCCGAGGCAGCTTTGTCAATCCCAGCAGCCTTGCAACCAATCCCAGGCGCTTTGTCACTCCCAGGAGCAGGTATAAAACAGCAGGCCTGGCCTGCGCTCAGGCCATTGGCCTGCGCTCAGGCCATTGGCGCTTTGTCACTCCCAGGAGCAGGTATAAAACAGCAGGCCTGACCTGCGCTCAGGCCATTGGCCTGCGCTCAGGCCATTGGCCTGCGCTCAGGCCATTGGCGCTTTGTCACTCCCAGGAGCAGGTATAAAACAGCAGGCCATTGGCCTGCGCTCAGGCCATTGGCCTGCGCGCCGCGCAATTTCTCTCTCTGTTTTCCCTCTTGTTTTGACTGTTCTTCTTCTCCCCCCCCCACCTATTCTCAGGTTTTGGGTTTCTTTCATTCCTTTACCACTCTTTCCTCCTTTCACTCTCTTCCGGATTGTGCACAGTTTCCTCTTTTCTTCCATCTCCTTTTCTCTCATGCTTTTACACTGGTAAGCCCAAAAGGAGGAGGAGGATTTCTAAAAGGAAACCTTTGGGAACGCACTGAACCCATTAGGAGGAGAAGGGTAAGAAGAGCTTGCTATCCACATAGCAAGGAGGGTACTGAGAAATATTACTATGCTTGGGAGAACTTGTGTTTTTTCTGTGTTTGTGTGTGTGTTTGTGTTTGTTTGTGTGTGTGTGTTTGTGTGTGATGCACTTGGAGGGAAGAGCTGGCTGGAACTCTCAACAGAAGCAGCAGAACGCACTGCAACATTTGGTTGCAGGTCCCATTTGTGACATACCACAGATGAAGTCCCTACTTTGAAGCATTTACCATATAGAAGCATTTACCTTCTCCCAATCCAGAGTTTTTCATACCCTTTTTTTTGAAATATACCAAGCATGCCCCCCCAACATTTCTCTGATGAAAAGAGGGACGCCCCATTCGATAATGGTAATTTTATTCTTTCTACCCCACACAACTGACTGGGTTCCCCAGCCACTCTGGGCAGCATCCAACATGTATAAAAACATAATAAAACACTCGACGTTTTAAAAAAAACCTTCACTGTACAAGACGACTCGGGAGTCGGAGAACTCCATACCTCCCAACATTTCTCCACTGAAAATAGGGACACCCTAAGGAAAAGAGATTAACAGTAATCCTTCAAGTGGGTTGATTGGTTTGGCTATGCGTTGGTTAAGTGGTTAATTGGTGAGCTATGAGATGAAGGGGAGGGTCAGATGCCTTGTCAATCAAAGAATGCCTTGTCAACCAATCCTAGGCAGCTTTGTCAATCCCAGCAGCCTTGGCAACCAATCCGAGGCAGCTTTGTCAATCCCAGCAGCCTTGGCAACCAATCCGAGGCAGCTTTGTCAATCCCAGCAGCCTTGCAACCAATCCCAGGCAGCTTTGTCACTCCCAGGAGCAGGTATAAAACAGCATGGCCTGACCTGCGCTCAGGCCATTGGCCTGCGCTCAGGCCATTGGCCTGCGCGCCGCGCAATTTCTCTCTCTGTTTTCCCTCTTGTTTTGACTGTTCTTCTTCTCCCCCCCCCCCCACCTATTCTCAGGTTTTGGGCAGCTTTGTCAATCCCAGCAGCCTTGGCAACCAATCCGAGGCAGCTTTGTCAATCCCAGCAGCCTTGCAACCAATCCCAGGCGCTTTGTCACTCCCAGGAGCAGGTATAAAACAGCAGGCCTGGCCTGCGCTCAGGCCATTGGCCTGCGCTCAGGCCATTGGCGCTTTGTCACTCCCAGGAGCAGGTATAAAACAGCAGGCCTGGCCTGCGCTCAGGCCATTGGCCTGCGCTCAGGCCATTGGCCTGCGCTCAGGCCATTGGCCTGCGCTCAGGCCATTGGCCTGCGCTCAGGCCATTGGCCTGCGCTCAGGCCATTGGCCTGCGCTCAGGCCATTGGCCTGCGCTCAGGCCATTGGCCTGCGCTCAGGCCATTGGCCTGCGCTCAGGCCATTGGCCTGCGCTCAGGCCATTGGCCTGCGCTCAGGCCATTGGCGCTTTGTCACTCCCAGGAGCAGGTATAAAACAGCAGGCCATTGGCCTGCGCTCAGGCCATTGGCCTGCGCTCAGGCCATTGGCCTGCGCGCCGCGCAATTTCTCTCTCTGTTTTCCCTCTTGTTTTGACTGTTCTTCTTCTCCCCCCCCCCCACCTATTCTCAGGTTTTGGGTTTCTTTCATTCCTTTACCACTCTTTCCTCCTTTCACTCTCTTCCGGATTGTGCACAGTTTCCTCTTTTCTTCCATCTCCTTTTCTCTCATGCTTTTACACTGGTAAGCCCAAAAGGAGGAGGAGGATTTCTAAAAGGAAACCTTTGGGAACGCACTGAACCCATTAGGAGGAGAAGGGTAAGAAGAGCTTGCTATCCACATAGCAAGGAGGGTACTGAGAAATATTACTATGCTTGGGAGAACTTGTGTTTTTTCTGTGTTTGTGTGTGTGTTTGTGTTTGTTTGTGTGTGTGTGTTTGTGTGTGATGCACTTGGAGGGAAGAGCTGGCTGGAACTCTCAACAGAAGCAGCAGAACGCACTGCAACATTTGGTTGCAGGTCCCATTTGTGACATACCACAGATGAAGTCCCTACTTTGAAGCATTTACCATATAGAAGCATTTACCTTCTCCCAATCCAGAGTTTTTCATACCCTTTTTTTTGAAATATACCAAGCATGCCCCCCCAACATTTCTCTGATGAAAAGAGGGACGCCCCATTCGATAATGGTAATTTTATTCTTTCTACCCCACACAACTGACTGGGTTCCCCCAGCCACTCTGGGCAGCATCCAACATGTATAAAAACATAATAAAACACTCGACGTTTTAAAAAAAACCTTCACTGTACAAGACGACTCGGGAGTCGGAGAACTCCATACCTCCCAACATTTCTCCACTGAAAATAGGGACACCCTAAGGAAAAGAGATTAACAGTAATCCTTCAAGTGGGTTGATTGGTTTGGCTATGCGTTGGTTAAGTGGTTAATTGGTGAGCTATGAGATGAAGGGGAGGGTCAGATGCCTTGTCAATCAAAGAATGCCTTGTCAACCAATCCTAGGCAGCTTTGTCAATCCCAGCAGCCTTGGCAACCAATCCGAGGCAGCTTTGTCAATCCCAGCAGCCTTGGCAACCAATCCGAGGCAGCTTTGTCAATCCCAGCAGCCTTGCAACCAATCCCAGGCGCTTTGTCACTCCCAGGAGCAGGTATAAAACAGCAGGCCTGGCCTGCGCTCAGGCCATTGGCCTGCGCTCAGGCCATTGGCGCTTTGTCACTCCCAGGAGCAGGTATAAAACAGCAGGCCATTGGCCTGCGCTCAGGCCATTGGCCTGCGCGCCGCGCAATTTCTCTCTCTGTTTTCCCTCTTGTTTTGACTGTTCTTCTTCTCCCCCCCCCCACCTATTCTCAGGTTTTGGGTTTCTTTCATTCCTTTACCACTCTTTCCTCCTTTCACTCTCTTCCGGATTGTGCACAGTTTCCTCTTTTCTTCCATCTCCTTTTCTCTCATGCTTTTACACTGGTAAGCCCAAAAGGAGGAGGAGGATTTCTAAAAGGAAACCTTTGGGAACGCACTGAACCCATTAGGAGGAGAAGGGTAAGAAGAGCTTGCTATCCACATAGCAAGGAGGGTACTGAGAAATATTACTATGCTTGGGAGAACTTGTGTTTTTTCTGTGTTTGTGTGTGTGTTTGTGTTTGTTTGTGTGTGTGTGTTTGTGTGTGATGCACTTGGAGGGAAGAGCTGGCTGGAACTCTCAACAGAAGCAGCAGAACGCACTGCAACATTTGGTTGCAGGTCCCATTTGTGACATACCACAGATGAAGTCCCTACTTTGAAGCATTTACCATATAGAAGCATTTACCTTCTCCCAATCCAGAGTTTTTCATACCCTTTTTTTTGAAATATACCAAGCATGCCCCCCCAACATTTCTCTGATGAAAAGAGGGACGCCCCATTCGATAATGGTAATTTTATTCTTTCTAC
This sequence comes from Podarcis filfolensis, assembly GCF_964270895.1. Lineage (NCBI taxonomy): Eukaryota > Metazoa > Chordata > Lepidosauria > Squamata > Lacertidae > Podarcis > Podarcis filfolensis. The sequence goes on from NW_028149447.1 coordinate 88,261, forward strand.
CCCACACAACTGACTGGGTTCCCCAGCCACTCTGGGCAGCATCCAACATGTATAAAAACATAATAAAACACTCGACGTTTTAAAAAAAACCTTCACTGTACAAGACGACTCGGGAGTCGGAGAACTCCATACCTCCCAACATTTCTCCACTGAAAATAGGGACACCCTAAGGAAAAGAGATTAACAGTAATCCTTCAAGTGGGTTGATTGGTTTGGCTATGCGTTGGTTAAGTGGTTAATTGGTGAGCTATGAGATGAAGGGGAGGGTCAGATGTCTTGTCAATCAAAGAATGCCTTGTCAACCAATCCTAGGCAGCTTTGTCAATCCCAGCAGCCTTGGCAACCAATCCGAGGCAGCTTTGTCAATCCCAGCAGCCTTGGCAACCAATCCGAGGCAGCTTTGTCAATCCCAGCAGCCTTGCAACCAATCCCAGGCAGCTTTGTCACTCCCAGGAGCAGGTATAAAACAGCATGGCCTGACCTGCGCTCAGGCCATTGGCCTGCGCTCAGGCCATTGGCCTGCGCGCCGCGCAATTTCTCTCTCTGTTTTCCCTCTTGTTTTGACTGTTCTTCTTCTCCCCCCCCCCCCCCCACCTATTCTCAGGTTTTGGGCAGCTTTGTCAATCCCAGCAGCCTTGGCAACCAATCCGAGGCAGCTTTGTCAATCCCAGCAGCCTTGCAACCAATCCCAGGCGCTTTGTCACTCCCAGGAGCAGGTATAAAACAGCAGGCCTGGCCTGCGCTCAGGCCATTGGCCTGCGCTCAGGCCATTGGCGCTTTGTCACTCCCAGGAGCAGGTATAAAACAGCAGGCCTGGCCTGCGCTCAGGCCATTGGCCTGCGCTCAGGCCATTGGCCTGCGCTCAGGCCATTGGCCTGCGCTCAGGCCATTGGCCTGCGCTCAGGCCATTGGCCTGCGCTCAGGCCATTGGCCTGCGCTCAGGCCATTGGCCTGCGCTCAGGCCATTGGCCTGCGCTCAGGCCATTGGCCTGCGCTCAGGCCATTGGCCTGCGCTCAGGCCATTGGCGCTTTGTCACTCCCAGGAGCAGGTATAAAACAGCAGGCCATTGGCCTGCGCTCAGGCCATTGGCCTGCGCTCAGGCCATTGGCCTGCGCTCAGGCCATTGGCCTGCGCGCCGCGCAATTTCTCTCTCTGTTTTCCCTCTTGTTTTGACTGTTCTTCTTCTCCCCCCCCCACCTATTCTCAGGTTTTGGGTTTCTTTCATTCCTTTACCACTCTTTCCTCCTTTCACTCTCTTCCGGATTGTGCACAGTTTCCTCTTTTCTTCCATCTCCTTTTCTCTCATGCTTTTACACTGGTAAGCCCAAAAGGAGGAGGAGGATTTCTAAAAGGAAACCTTTGGGAACGCACTGAACCCATTAGGAGGAGAAGGGTAAGAAGAGCTTGCTATCCACATAGCAAGGAGGGTACTGAGAAATATTACTATGCTTGGGAGAACTTGTGTTTTTTCTGTGTTTGTGTGTGTGTTTGTGTTTGTTTGTGTGTGTGTGTTTGTGTGTGATGCACTTGGAGGGAAGAGCTGGCTGGAACTCTCAACAGAAGCAGCAGAACGCACTGCAACATTTGGTTGCAGGTCCCATTTGTGACATACCACAGATGAAGTCCCTACTTTGAAGCATTTACCATATAGAAGCATTTACCTTCTCCCAATCCAGAGTTTTTCATACCCTTTTTTTTGAAATATACCAAGCATGCCCCCCCAACATTTCTCTGATGAAAAGAGGGACGCCCCATTCGATAATGGTAATTTTATTCTTTCTACCCCACACAACTGACTGGGTTCCCCAGCCACTCTGGGCAGCATCCAACATGTATAAAAACATAATAAAACACTCGACGTTTTAAAAAAAACCTTCACTGTACAAGACGACTCGGGAGTCGGAGAACTCCATACCTCCCAACATTTCTCCACTGAAAATAGGGACACCCTAAGGAAAAGAGATTAACAGTAATCCTTCAAGTGGGTTGATTGGTTTGGCTATGCGTTGGTTAAGTGGTTAATTGGTGAGCTATGAGATGAAGGGGAGGGTCAGATGCCTTGTCAATCAAAGAATGCCTTGTCAACCAATCCTAGGCAGCTTTGTCAATCCCAGCAGCCTTGGCAACCAATCCGAGGCAGCTTTGTCAATCCCAGCAGCCTTGGCAACCAATCCGAGGCAGCTTTGTCAATCCCAGCAGCCTTGCAACCAATCCCAGGCAGCTTTGTCACTCCCAGGAGCAGGTATAAAACAGCATGGCCTGACCTGCGCTCAGGCCATTGGCCTGCGCTCAGGCCATTGGCCTGCGCTCAGGCCATTGGCGCTTTGTCACTCCCAGGAGCAGGTATAAAACAGCAGGCCATTGGCCTGCGCTCAGGCCATTGGCCTGCGCGCCGCGCAATTTCTCTCTCTGTTTTCCCTCTTGTTTTGACTGTTCTTCTTCTCCCCCCCCCACCTATTCTCAGGTTTTGGGTTTCTTTCATTCCTTTACCACTCTTTCCTCCTTTCACTCTCTTCCGGATTGTGCACAGTTTCCTCTTTTCTTCCATCTCCTTTTCTCTCATGCTTTTACACTGGTAAGCCCAAAAGGAGGAGGAGGATTTCTAAAAGGAAACCTTTGGGAACGCACTGAACCCATTAGGAGGAGAAGGGTAAGAAGAGCTTGCTATCCACATAGCAAGGAGGGTACTGAGAAATATTACTATGCTTGGGAGAACTTGTGTTTTTTCTGTGTTTGTGTGTGTGTTTGTGTTTGTTTGTGTGTGTGTGTTTGTGTGTGATGCACTTGGAGGGAAGAGCTGGCTGGAACTCTCAACAGAAGCAGCAGAACGCACTGCAACATTTGGTTGCAGGTCCCATTTGTGACATACCACAGATGAAGTCCCTACTTTGAAGCATTTACCATATAGAAGCATTTACCTTCTCCCAATCCAGAGTTTTTCATACCCTTTTTTTTGAAATATACCAAGCATGCCCCCCCAACATTTCTCTGATGAAAAGAGGGACGCCCCATTCGATAATGGTAATTTTATTCTTTCTACCCCACACAACTGACTGGGTTCCCCAGCCACTCTGGGCAGCATCCAACATGTATAAAAACATAATAAAACACTCGACGTTTTAAAAAAAACCTTCACTGTACAAGACGACTCGGGAGTCGGAGAACTCCATACCTCCCAACATTTCTCCACTGAAAATAGGGACACCCTAAGGAAAAGAGATTAACAGTAATCCTTCAAGTGGGTTGATTGGTTTGGCTATGCGTTGGTTAAGTGGTTAATTGGTGAGCTATGAGATGAAGGGGAGGGTCAGATGCCTTGTCAATCAAAGAATGCCTTGTCAACCAATCCTAGGCAGCTTTGTCAATCCCAGCAGCCTTGGCAACCAATCCGAGGCAGCTTTGTCAATCCCAGCAGCCTTGGCAACCAATCCGAGGCAGCTTTGTCAATCCCAGCAGCCTTGCAACCAATCCCAGGCAGCTTTGTCACTCCCAGGAGCAGGTATAAAACAGCATGGCCTGACCTGCGCTCAGGCCATTGGCCTGCGCTCAGGCCATTGGCCTGCGCGCCGCGCAATTTCTCTCTCTGTTTTCCCTCTTGTTTTGACTGTTCTTCTTCTCCCCCCCCCCCACCTATTCTCAGGTTTTGGGCAGCTTTGTCAATCCCAGCAGCCTTGGCAACCAATCCGAGGCAGCTTTGTCAATCCCAGCAGCCTTGCAACCAATCCCAGGCGCTTTGTCACTCCCAGGAGCAGGTATAAAACAGCAGGCCTGGCCTGCGCTCAGGCCATTGGCCTGCGCTCAGGCCATTGGCGCTTTGTCACTCCCAGGAGCAGGTATAAAACAGCAGGCCTGGCCTGCGCTCAGGCCATTGGCCTGCGCTCAGGCCATTGGCCTGCGCTCAGGCCATTGGCCTGCGCTCAGGCCATTGGCCTGCGCTCAGGCCATTGGCCTGCGCTCAGGCCATTGGCCTGCGCTCAGGCCATTGGCCTGCGCTCAGGCCATTGGCCTGCGCTCAGGCCATTGGCCTGCGCTCAGGCCATTGGCCTGCGCTCAGGCCATTGGCCTGCGCTCAGGCCATTGGCCTGCGCTCAGGCCATTGGCCTGCGCTCAGGCCATTGGCCTGCGCTCAGGCCATTGGCGCTTTGTCACTCCCAGGAGCAGGTATAAAACAGCAGGCCATTGGCCTGCGCTCAGGCCATTGGCCTGCGCGCCGCGCAATTTCTCTCTCTGTTTTCCCTCTTGTTTTGACTGTTCTTCTTCTCCCCCCCCCCACCTATTCTCAGGTTTTGGGTTTCTTTCATTCCTTTACCACTCTTTCCTCCTTTCACTCTCTTCCGGATTGTGCACAGTTTCCTCTTTTCTTCCATCTCCTTTTCTCTCATGCTTTTACACTGGTAAGCCCAAAAGGAGGAGGAGGATTTCTAAAAGGAAACCTTTGGGAACGCACTGAACCCATTAGGAGGAGAAGGGTAAGAAGAGCTTGCTATCCACATAGCAAGGAGGGTACTGAGAAATATTACTATGCTTGGGAGAACTTGTGTTTTTTCTGTGTTTGTGTGTGTGTTTGTGTTTGTTTGTGTGTGTGTGTTTGTGTGTGATGCACTTGGAGGGAAGAGCTGGCTGGAACTCTCAACAGAAGCAGCAGAACGCACTGCAACATTTGGTTGCAGGTCCCATTTGTGACATACCACAGATGAAGTCCCTACTTTGAAGCATTTACCATATAGAAGCATTTACCTTCTCCCAATCCAGAGTTTTTCATACCCTTTTTTTTGAAATATACCAAGCATGCCCCCCCAACATTTCTCTGATGAAAAGAGGGACGCCCCATTCGATAATGGTAATTTTATTCTTTCTACCCCACACAACTGACTGGGTTCCCCAGCCACTCTGGGCAGCATCCAACATGTATAAAAACATAATAAAACACTCGACGTTTTAAAAAAAACCTTCACTGTACAAGACGACTCGGGAGTCGGAGAACTCCATACCTCCCAACATTTCTCCACTGAAAATAGGGACACCCTAAGGAAAAGAGATTAACAGTAATCCTTCAAGTGGGTTGATTGGTTTGGCTATGCGTTGGTTAAGTGGTTAATTGGTGAGCTATGAGATGAAGGGGAGGGTCAGATGCCTTGTCAATCAAAGAATGCCTTGTCAACCAATCCTAGGCAGCTTTGTCAATCCCAGCAGCCTTGGCAACCAATCCGAGGCAGCTTTGTCAATCCCAGCAGCCTTGGCAACCAATCCGAGGCAGCTTTGTCAATCCCAGCAGCCTTGCAACCAATCCCAGGCGCTTTGTCACTCCCAGGAGCAGGTATAAAACAGCAGGCCTGGCCTGCGCTCAGGCCATTGGCCTGCGCTCAGGCCATTGGCGCTTTGTCACTCCCAGGAGCAGGTATAAAACAGCAGGCCATTGGCCTGCGCTCAGGCCATTGGCCTGCGCGCCGCGCAATTTCTCTCTCTGTTTTCCCTCTTGTTTTGACTGTTCTTCTTCTCCCCCCCCCCACCTATTCTCAGGTTTTGGGTTTCTTTCATTCCTTTACCACTCTTTCCTCCTTTCACTCTCTTCCGGATTGTGCACAGTTTCCTCTTTTCTTCCATCTCCTTTTCTCTCATGCTTTTACACTGGTAAGCCCAAAAGGAGGAGGAGGATTTCTAAAAGGAAACCTTTGGGAACGCACTGAACCCATTAGGAGGAGAAGGGTAAGAAGAGCTTGCTATCCACATAGCAAGGAGGGTACTGAGAAATATTACTATGCTTGGGAGAACTTGTGTTTTTTCTGTGTTTGTGTGTGTGTTTGTGTTTGTTTGTGTGTGTGTGTTTGTGTGTGATGCACTTGGAGGGAAGAGCTGGCTGGAACTCTCAACAGAAGCAGCAGAACGCACTGCAACATTTGGTTGCAGGTCCCATTTGTGACATACCACAGATGAAGTCCCTACTTTGAAGCATTTACCATATAGAAGCATTTACCTTCTCCCAATCCAGAGTTTTTCATACCCTTTTTTTTGAAATATACCAAGCATGCCCCCCCAACATTTCTCTGATGAAAAGAGGGACGCCCCATTCGATAATGGTAATTTTATTCTTTCTACCCCACACAACTGACTGGGTTCCCCAGCCACTCTGGGCAGCATCCAACATGTATAAAAACATAATAAAACACTCGACGTTTTAAAAAAAACCTTCACTGTACAAGACGACTCGGGAGTCGGAGAACTCCATACCTCCCAACATTTCTCCACTGAAAATAGGGACACCCTAAGGAAAAGAGATTAACAGTAATCCTTCAAGTGGGTTGATTGGTTTGGCTATGCGTTGGTTAAGTGGTTAATTGGTGAGCTATGAGATGAAGGGGAGGGTCAGATGCCTTGTCAATCAAAGAATGCCTTGTCAACCAATCCTAGGCAGCTTTGTCAATCCCAGCAGCCTTGGCAACCAATCCGAGGCAGCTTTGTCAATCCCAGCAGCCTTGGCAACCAATCCGAGGCAGCTTTGTCAATCCCAGCAGCCTTGCAACCAATCCCAGGCAGCTTTGTCACTCCCAGGAGCAGGTATAAAACAGCATGGCCTGACCTGCGCTCAGGCCATTGGCCTGCGCTCAGGCCATTGGCCTGCGCGCCGCGCAATTTCTCTCTCTGTTTTCCCTCTTGTTTTGACTGTTCTTCTTCTCCCCCCCCCCCACCTATTCTCAGGTTTTGGGCAGCTTTGTCAATCCCAGCAGCCTTGGCAACCAATCCGAGGCAGCTTTGTCAATCCCAGCAGCCTTGCAACCAATCCCAGGCGCTTTGTCACTCCCAGGAGCAGGTATAAAAC